>NW_024347732.1:1913896-2213896 GCF_902729225.1 Pteropus medius | reverse complement strand
TATTTTGAATTAAGAAATATTTTGATGTGACAGTTTTGCTCCAATATTCTGAAGCTTTATCAAAACAAAAGATTACTGTTTATTTTTCTTAAATTACCAAGTGATAACCCAACAGATTAGAGAATTTCTCTATCCCTATTCTCCCCTATCCCAAACCACTTTGATTCTAATTTCCAAGTAGGGGTAGAAGATGAGATGAAATTTCAGGATGAGGTAAATATGAACATTTTACAGCATTGTGGAGAAATTTTCAAAATGTAAAATTTTTGTGAAATAACTTTGGGGGGACATTAAAATAACCTCATTATAAATATGGCCATTTCACAATGTCAAGTACTTGGAGGCATACTATTTTTCTTAATATCTCTTTGTTTTTGTGGTCTTTACTCCAAATGAGCAGTCTTCACTAACATAACTCCATGCAAATGTGGTTTTCCGGTTTAAATGTAGATGAACAGCAGTCATGTAATCTATGTAACATCTAATGGGCTCCCTGGAATGTGCTCTAACATAGTGGTTAAGAGTACAGGATCTGCTGTTAAAATACCATCTACTAGCAGTATGACACAGGAAGAAAAAGCTAATATCTTGAATCTTAGGTTTTTCCTTTGGAGAATATTATCAGGTTTAATAATAGTGTTTGTATAAATTAAATGAAATGACATAAATGAAACCTTTAGCAGACTGCCTGGTACAATATCTTATATATTGTTAATACTGTTATCAAAAATGGATATTTAAATTGGATCTGAGAAAGTGATCCCATTAATAATATCATAATGTTGACAAAATATAGATAAGAATTATGCCAAAGTTGTTAATATCAGTGGTTCCCAAACATGGGTGCACATCAGAAATCATCTGGAGAAACTTCACTTTCCTGTGAAGATGGAGTAAGGAGGTCTGGACTTAACTTTAGACTATAAACAATTAGAAAATTGGATAAAATAAATGAAACAATTGTTTTCATTCATTGAAAAACAGATAGCACATGACTGTGATTCTTGAGAGAAGGGAAAGAGACAAAATGAGCCTTGAGAATTCTGTAAATGCTCCAGATTTCTGCCCAAAAGCAATTTATGGACCACTGACAAAACAAGAGGGAATCCAAAAAGAGTGTGTCAGACTTGTTGCATGGAAAAAATGGAGAAAAGAGTTTGAGGAAGCTGAGGTGACTGCACTTGCTGGACAGACTTCTATAGAAGAAAAGATTAGTGAACTTGAAGACATAACAGTAGAATCTACCTAAACTGAAGCACAGGGTAAATGAGCAGTTCAAGAGAATGAAAAGACAAGTTACAGATTGAGAAAATATTTGCAAAAGACATATCTGATAAGGGATTGTTATCCAAAATACACAATGAACTCTTAAAACTCAAATAAAAAAATGAACAACCTGATAATAAAATGGGCAAAAGATATAAACAGACACCCAACAAAGAAAATATGCAAAAAGCAAATAAACATATGAAAAAAATGCTCAAAATCTTATGTTATTAGGGAATTGCAAATTATAACAACGAGATACCACTATAAAATTTAAAAATTAAGTGAAAATGAAAATATCATAATGTGTGGGATACAGCTAAAGCAGTTCTTAGAAAAAAATCTATAACTCTATATGCTAATGTTAGAAAAAAGAAGAGCTTAAAATCAATGATCTACATTTTCATCTTAAAAAAAAACAAGAAAAAGAAGAGTAAATTAAACCTAAAGTAAGTGGAAGGAAGAAAACAATAAAGAACAGAAAACAATGAATTAGAAAATTTAAAAAATAGCAAAAATCAACTGTATAAAAGCTGATTCTTTGAAAAATCAATGAAATTGATGAACCTTTAACTAGAATGATTAAAAAAATAAAGAAGATGCAAATGACTAATATCAGAAATGAAAGAAGGAGCATCACTGTAAGTCTTACAGACATTAAAATAATAAGGTAATATGATAGACAACTTTATACCAACAAATTAAAAAACTTAGATGAAATGGACATAATTTTGACTCAAATTATCAAAAGCGACTCAAGAATAAATAGATGATTCTTATTCAGTCAAGCTAGCAGTGATCCACTGAACACTATTTGGATCAGATTTTAACTAAATATATCAATGGATCAAGATCAGAAATTTGAGCAAAATTAGACTATCAAAATTAAGCCAAACAACCAACCCGTTGAACAATAAAATACATAATTTCAGTGATGGATATATTACCAAACAAATCTCCAAATACTTTTTTATTGATTTGACTGAACAAGTTGAGTCAGTCGTTTAGGAGTTTTATAAACATATCCTTCAAGATTCACATGTGAAGTCACTGTGGGTTGACTTACCCAACACCAACATCCATTCCCAATTCTCTTCTCCTTGCAGCTGAGTAAGGGTGGCCATATGCCACTATTCTGGAAAATGAGTTGTAAGTAGATATCTTTAAGTGTGGAGTAAACATCTTAATAAAAGGGGACAAATGTTCAGCAGCCATCTTGCAAATGACAAAATTGTAGGTACAGTAGTTGTAATATCACTGAGCTGTTGAATCAATAATAGCAATAATAGTCTTTTTCTTGATTTTTTTTGTTATGTGAGAAAAATCCCTATATATTTAAATACTTGAAGTTGAGTTTTTATTTACTTGCAACCAAATATAATCTTAACAGAAGAAGACTAGAACACATTTATATACCCTATAACTAAGGAAGGAGCTAAAGCAAAAAGGGAGGTATCAATTCAGCTCTTCCTTTAACTGGCTATAAAATCTTAGAACCATTCCTTAGCACCAATGAACCTGAGTTTTACATTAATGGATTAACAACAACAACAACAACGACAACAATAGTTATCTAGTGAAAATGGTGCTGAGAGAGAGAACAGATAAGTTTCAGAATCCCTTTTGGGATTCTTCTTATGGAAAGAAGACATTATGCCAGTATAGGAAATCTTATACTTTAGAAGGGTTAGATCTAGGCTATGATTCTCCATGTGGCATAATAAAAATTTATTAAACATTAGTTTAGCATGAATATAAATAGTCTTGAAATATTTTAGAGTCATATACAGTGAGCAGTCAACTCCTAAAGGGCCAGGAAAAGTAAATTAAGCACACTCAATGTTTCTCCAACAGAAGCCTGTGACAGTATTTCTTATGAAGGACTTTTTTTCCTCTGTGATTCACTTTGCAAGTGAATCCATGACCCATTTTTTTAATATGTCAAACGACCAGGGTTCTCCAGAAGAACTCCGTGTTTGACAGATAGTTGTGGTCAAGGTTCAGAGGAGATTTTTACCCATAAATGACCTATGCTCTATCTGGTTGTAAGATAGGCGAGCTCACAGAATTTCATAAGGGAGCTAATTCTCAGGCAAAACTATTCCCAGCCAGCTGGTAATGTAAGCAAATGGAACAAAACACAGTACCACTTCTAGATGAAAAGAAGGGGAAATGAGATTGAAATCTACACAACCATGGTACCTTATCTTTCTTTTTCAAACATGGAGCTCTGTTAGCTCAATGTTCTGTTTTTCTGCATGTAAACGACTCTGGCATCACCCACCTCCACCACTAACCAGCTGGCTCTGTTGACATTGTGGAAGTAACTTAAACAAGCTGTGCCTCAATTTACTCATATGTAAAATAAAGATGATAATAGCCCCTCCTTAATAATAATAACAAAACAATAACAATAATAATAAAAACATTGAGAGCTTACTGCATACAGAACACTATTTTAAGCACATTAAATATGTTAAACTCATTTAATCTTTACAACTCTGTGACATAGACTCTGTTATTATTATTGCGTTTTAAGATGAAGAAATTGAAGAAACAGTAAGAACCTTTTCTGAGCTTACGCAGCTGGTAAGAATCAGAAATTAGATAGACAGTTATTGTCACGAGTGAATGAGATAATGTATGTATGTATGTATGTATGTATGTATGTATGTATGTATGTATGTATGTAAAGCCCTGCCTGGCACCTAGTGGGTATGTGCCATACTAAATGCTAGTTGCTATTTCTAGGCCACCTTCTGCCCATATGTCGCATGAAACAACTATAGAAATCTATTAGAAGTCATGAGTAGGGACAGTAGTACAAATAAGAGCACTGAATCTTTCTATTGAAAATCAAGTCAGTGGGATAGTAACTTGCAAAAGTAAGACAGGTATAGGTATTTTCTAGAAAACCATTGAGGATAGGCAGCCAGCACAAGCCAGACATGGAACCACTGTCAGTGGAGAACTAAAGTCAAGCTCAGGAAAGGAACACAAACTGAGTTTTCACAATGACAGGGGGAGTAATGTAAAAGAGAGTAACTCTGCAACAGGCACTTTCCCACTCCTTTTAAAAATAATTTACAGTGGTCCAATCCTTGTTTTGCTATTTCATAACTAGAGAGTCATTGGCTATCTTTGCCCCACAGATAATCTCACTCTATTAATATGGACTCAGAACATTTTTTTCATTCCCCAAGATATACTTATGCTAATCCTACTCTTGATTTCATCTTTTGCCAAGATGAATTTTATTCATCTTTACTTGTATTGCCTTCAACCTTGTTTAAAAGTTTTTACAGAGTTCACAAAGATGTTTCTTGCAATCAAAAAGATTTATTCTTTAACATAAATTCCATGGAAATAATTTTAAGGTCTTCCTTTTTTCTTTTCTTTTCTTTTCTTTTCTTTTCTTTTCTTTTCTTTTCTTTTCTTTTCTTTTCTTTTCTTTTCTTTTCTTTTCTTTTCCTTTCTTTTCTTTCCTCCTCCATCACTCCTCCCTCCTCCTCCTCCACTCCTCCTCCCTCCATCCTTCCTTCCTTCCTTCCTTCCTTCCTTCCTTCTTTCCTTCCCTTTCCTTCTCTCTCTGTCTCTCTCTGTCTCTTTCTGTCTTTCTCTCTCTCTCTCTCTGCCTCTTCTCTCTCCATCTCCATTCCCCTCTCTCCCTCACTTTCCAGCACAGCTTTCTGTTCTGATCATTTTAAGAAATTAAAACTTTGGAAACTGATTTGTGATTTGTGATGTCCTTAGAGAGATTACTCCTTACTTTCACAGAGGCTCCTCCAACCAAGTTTAACCCCCTACCCATACCCTTTGTCCCATCCTCTCCTTCTTTCCCCTTGAATCTGCTCTTTCTCTTATTTTCCACCATCATCCCTCCCTCCCTCTCCTATGTCCTCCTTTTCCATAATCTCACTGACTCCTTTTCTTCTCTAGTCTGATTAATACCTTCAGCTTTCTTCTTATTTCCTTCCTGCAGTGGTCATTTCTCTCCAATAAGTGGCATCACTTCTAGTTTCAGATTTGCCACTGCCTTGGTCCTATTGTCTACTAAAAATATCCTCACCTTGGCAACCAAGGACCTCCTATTTTTCAAAGTCAATGACCTTTCTCTGGTTTTGTCTTTCTTAATCTCTGGGAGAATTTGGTACTGTTGGCCCACTTCACTCTTTCTAAAATTCTTCTTGCTTCTTGAAAGAGGTGCTTTTCCCAGGCAGCTATCCCTGATTTATCCAAATAAGATGTGACTACCTCCTCTTTGCAGTCATATCTGCTCTCATCGATTATAAATTCCTTGAGGGCAGTGATCTTGTTTTTATACCTCTCTCCTCACACATACAACCTGGAGCAAATACAGTGTACTTCACTCATTAAGTACAGATATAAACGTAGTCTCAAAATGTCAGGATGCAGGCTGAGTGTGGCCTAAAATGAATTTAATTTGTGATTTAAAAAAAAAAAACTGAGTTAATCGGCATTTAAAATTGGGATATTTCACATTAAAAATTCAGATGTCTGGGTCATTTTCTTTGATAAATCTGAATTAATCTGGGTCCCTATTCTTGCATGGCAACAGTTAGTGGAACCTGTGCATCCATTGTCCTCTTGAGTGGAAAAATGTGTCTCAGTTTTCTACTTCACTCATTGACATTTCCTTCATGGTCCCTCTAGGTACTTTTGTTTTGTGAGCTCTTGATAAATGAACCAAAATAATTGGATTAAGAGAGAATGGACCCTTTAGGTTGTCCATCAGGTTTCCTGTCAGCTTTGTATATGGCTACCTGTTAAGAATTTTAAGGGAATGAAAAATTGGAAATCTCTCTGGGTTCCCTGTAACTGGCTTGGATTGAGACATAACGCTTCCTCTATGAAGCCTTCTATTGGGTTAACTCAGAACATAGCCCCTCCACAAACTCAGCAGACTGACAGCTGCCCAGCCAGCAACCAAGAAGGCAGTACACAAAGAACTTTCAGCAGTGTTTACTCCCAAGGATGTCTTCTGCTGCTCCCATGGACATTATCTGCTCCTATAACCAAGCAGCACATCTTGCTTCCATCCATTTGAGAAGGTGGCTGCTCCCGCAATGAGATAACCCCTCCCTCTGCTTGTGTGCATAAAAAACTGCTTGCTTTTGGTCAGCAGCTTTATTCCTACAGCTTTGACCAGCTGCTGCTGAAGCTTCCCTGCCTTGTGAGTAACAAATGGCATTTCTTACCCTTCTGGTCCTCCTGGTGGTTCTTCTGGGACACACACACACACATACACACACCCACACACACACGCATGCACACACACCAGTCAGCTTTGGATATATATATATATATATATATATATATATATATATATATATATATATATATATATAGTTTAACTTTGGCTGCTTCTGTCAGTGTTCCTCCTATACATATCCTCAATGTTTCTTGGGGTCTATTCTCCTTCATTCATATGCAGGTGAACTTTTGGTTGGTGAACTTTTGGAAGAGGAACAGGTTGGAAGGGAGGATTTGGTATCTGTACCCCTTGGGCTGGCCCTATGGACTGAGTGTGCCCTGTGGTGAAGAGGAAGAGCCTGAAGCTGACACCATTGTCTGGAGGGGCTCTGCGTAGACCTGCCCAGATTCCCCAGGAGATAAAGAGTGGCCAGAGTTGCAAAAGAGTCCCTTCTAGCCTTTGCTAAGATATTCTGCACTTCTCTTCAACCAGAAGCTTGGAGCAGTGAGGGAGATAGTACTCTTGGCCTGGATAGTGGCCTTCTCATAATGAGCTGTGACTGTTACAAGGCTTGCCACACTAAAAGCAATGTGGATGGCAGGGAGCAAAAAAGAAAGAACAGAACAAGTATGCACATTTACAAACTGGTTGTAGGCTATTTGTGAAGCACTTTCTGGGGGAATCACAGGAGTAAATGGTGGATACCTTACTTGCATCTTACCATTACACAGATAGGCCTACCAAGTTATTAGACATTGATTTAAATGTATTTGTATTCATTGGAATGTAAAGTTGGCTTCTTTAGCAAAAAGACCTAAATAACAGTGATTTAAAATGAAGAGTTGACTTCTCTCTCAGGTAAAAGTCCAGGGACGGTCCAGAGCTGATATAGTAGCTCCACAAACATCAAGCTTCTCCTATGTTGTTGCTCTGACATCCTTAATATGTGGTTTCCACCGTAAGATTCTAGATAGTGCCTCCAGCTTCTGTCATCTGCATTCTAAGAAGCAGTAAGGAAATGAAGGGAAAAGAGTGGGGACATCAATTATTTTTAAAGGCACAACAGAAAAATTGCACAGATCACTTCTCCTTACATTCCATTGGCTAGAACTCTGTAATAGAGCCACCCCTAGCTGCAGAGTTGACTGAGATTACAGTGTTTAGCTTGGTAATTATACATCTACTTAAAAATTATATCACTTTTGAAGATGAGGAGAATGAATATTTGATTTCAATTAGCAGTCTCTTCCACAACAGCTGTCTCCACTAGATTGGAAGCTCATTGAAGAACAGGTCTTTGACAACCCCGATTCTACCAAGCATGGCATAATGTGTATGCATAGTTGATGGCTCATAAACCAGAACTGCCATGAAATCCTGCTCTTGCCATCCTGGTCACAATGAAGTTTGTGCACGGACCAGCAATGGAAGTAGACCCTCACAGAATCAATGTCTTTCTATCTATATGTGTTTAAGCAAGTCACTCTCGACCTGAGTCTCCTTATCAGCAGGAATAATAATACTTGCTGCTATAGTGTTGTGGCGATTAAAGGTAAGTTTAGTGTCTGGAACTCAGTCAACACTCTATAAAAGTTTTAAGAAATAGAAGCAAGAGGGCAAATGAGTTTGGGGCTTGTGCTGTATGCTCCACTCAGACAAAAGACCAACGTAAGGGTTGGGCTAAATAGAATAAGTGTTTATTAGATAATTTCAAGTCCTGGAGACACAGACAAGCTATTGCTCAAAGGCCTGGCTCCCTGGGAGCCAGATTATATAGGGAAATCAGTTGTCATGGAAACTAAGGGAGTTGGTGTCATGGTGCTACTGATTGGATGATTAAAGGGAGCTGAGATAGTTGATCATTGTGTCTGGTTCTGGAATCAGCCATGGCACCATCCAATCTGATCCCGTGGCCTTCTATCTCGATGGAGCTGGGGCTGAAACAGATCTAAAGCCAAGATGTTATCCTTAGTCTGAAGTCTATTCAAAATCTAATCAAAGTCTAATCTTTGTCCTCATGATTATAGACTGGAAGCTCAGTTAATCATGTCCTAAAGCTTAACGATTCAAGGAGTAGGCATACAGAGGACAAGGATAGTGGAAAAAGCAAATGAGTCATCAAGCCATTATCTGGGCAAAACCAACTTGAATCAAGGGAAAAAACTATATTAAAGAAATGAAGTTTGTGTGTAGTTACAAGCTATAGAGTAAGAAGAAGTGAGGCCAGGAACACTGTGAGGCTCATAATATGGGGATGCTTGTATCAAGTTCTTCTTCAGAATTACAAGTAGACCGTCGAATGGCAACATCAGGGAGGGGCCCACGTGAAAAGCCCCAGTGCACACAGCTTCTGATGAGGACAACAGAATAGTTCTGGGTGGGTAAGTACTTGTATGAGGAAACCCAAATTGTGATTATCTTTATAAACAACCAAAGAGAAACCTCAGCAAGTAACTTTAGGACACTAAGAGTTTAAATTTCTGCACTGATTTCTGAGTTTTTTCAGCATGGCTTCTTAGCCAGGTACCAAGATTGGTACTGGAAACGTCTTCTCTCAAGGCCTCAGAGTACTAGTGAAGAGCATAAAGCTTTTCCATTGAAGGAAAATGTACTGCAGAATTCTAACCCCATAGGTGGTTTGGCTACTAGGCTCATTGCTTGAGGGTTTCCATTCTGCTCTAAAGGGCTTCTTTTGTTTCCAAACAACAAAGATTCTGAGCTCCAAGGCTGAACTTTGCTTGGAAACTCTCAAGGCAGTTGGCTCCTTTCTTTCCCTCTGGATCTCCTTCTAAATCACTCAGTTATTGTACCAACCATGCAAGCCACCATTCCCCAAGGCGTTGCCAAACATTTTTAAAAGCATGTGGTCCCAAGTAAATCACCTGCAGGAACAAGAGCCATATTGACAAACACAGTGACATGGGAAGAACATGAATTTAGAATCAGACAAACTTTAGGTCAAGCCCCAGCTTTACCACTTAGCTGGGAGGATTTGGGCAAATCCTATAACTTTAAAGAGACTCAATTTTCCCATCTACAAAAATAAAGGCAAATGCATGCCTCAAGAGAATTCTGAAAAGAATGAAAAACACTAAAATCACCTATCAGAAAAGCACCTTGTACATGAAAAACTCTGCGAAAATGCTATTTTTCATATTATGAAATTGGTCAAAGTCCCTTTAGTGCTTCTACAGGGACTTCCACACACATACTCCACCCCCAATCCCAAAAGCCAGAATATTGTGGTGCCCTGGCTGCTTAGGATGCCCTGCTTCAGATCCTTCCCTCTTTCTGATAAGGATAACTCAAATTCCACAGGGCTGCAGACTCCCTTAGTGTGGCTCATCTCCTTCTAAAATGTTCTTTCAATAAATCTTACCTTTTCTAAATCTCACTGACCTGTAATTCTTTGCTGCATCAATGGGGAAGAACCAAGAAAAAATGCTAATTGCACTGTGTGTCTTTATCCTCCCCATGTTGTTGGGGCAACACTGGAGTTCAAAAATCACTCCAAATGGTAACAGTTCTGCCAAAACTGTTAGTTATATGACTGCAGCCAATCTAAGCATCAAAGGTTAAGGAGAATTTTCTAAGCTTCCCCAGGAGTGGTCTCCTCTCAACTCACTTTCCAGATAAGAGGTACACATGGCCATTCCTGAATCAACCACTGGAAAGGTAATGAAATTACACAGAGATAAATCAAGCCATCACTAGAGTGGGAATGCATTTAGTTTTCCCAGGGTTGCATTGGGGAAGAACAAAACTGTGATTCAGTTAGAAGGGAAAACTGGATGCTGAGTGAGCAACCAAGAGTTTCCTCTGTCAGGGTGGTGTGAGTGTTAAAGGAAATATGGTAATGAAAAGGAAAACTCTTGTTCTCTTTACTCACTACTCACTAAGAACTTCTCTACTGTGAGTGGAGTGGGGGTTTTCCCACACCAAGAATTTTCTAATTCTCTGTGACACCAACTGGATGTCCTGCAAATTTAATTCAATTCTGACCCTATTTACCTGGAGATAACACAGATTAAAGGCTCAATCCATAAGACTGCCTTTAACCACTTTAGATGCCAATCTCAGGTGCCTCCGACCTGCCGGCTATAAATTGGAAGTTCCCAAAACCCTCTCTTCGGGGTTGAGAATTTGCTAAAGTAGCTCACAGAAGACAAGAACATAGCTTACTTATAATATTTTTGGCTTACTATAAAATGAAACATCTCAGGAACAGCCTGATGAAAGAGATGAATAGGGTAAGATATGGGAGAAGGAGTGTGGAGCTCCCATTTTCTCTCAAAGCTCGTGACTCTCTTAGCATCTTCATGCATTCAGAAACCTAGAAACTCTCTGAACCTCATACTTTAGGAATTTTTATGGAGGCTTCATTTACATAGGCATGGTTGATTAAATCATTGGCCATTGGTGATTAAACTCAATCTCCAGCCCCTCCTCCCTACCAAGAAGTAGGAGGTGGGGCTGAAAATTCCAACCCTCTAATCACATTTTCCTCTAACAACCTGCCCACTTCCTAGAAACTTTCCAAAAGTTACCTCAATAACATAAGCTCACATATGGTTGAAAGGGACCTGTTATGAATAATAAAAGATGCTCCTTTAGCTTTCATCACTTATCACTTAGAAAATTACAAGAGTTTTAGGAGCTACAGTAGTTCCCCTCTTATTTATGGTTTTGCTTTCCATAGTTTGTTACCTGTGGTCTACTTTGATCCAAAAATATTACAAGGAAAATTCCAGAAATAAACAATTCATGTTTTAAATTGTGGGCCATTCTGAGTAGCATGGTGAAATCTTAACCTACCTGGCTCTGTCCTGCCTGGGACTTTAATCATCCTTTTGTCCAGTGTATCCATGCTGTATATGCTCCTGTCCATTGGTCATTTAGTAGCTATTTAGGTTATCAGATGGACTGTCGTGGTACCATAGTGGTTGTGTAACAGTGAAATGGTAGGTCTCTATGACCCCATCTTGTTTAAGCATGCTTGTCCCATAGATTTCAGGCTAATAGCCTCTGCTTAGTCTTGCATATAGACATACTAGCCTTTAGAGGAATTCTGCTTGCGACTTAAGAAGATAAGGGAAGTATGTATTGTTCATCAAAGATTTGCAGGAACCTCATGACCAGATTCACAGCAACTAGCACAATCTTCCTCGGACCCCTACTGGTGCCCAGATGTCTGTGGTGGTCAATCATCTCTTGCCCCTTCTATTTCCTCTTTCCTTGACATAAAATGAGCCTGAACTCTGTACTTTATTTAAATGGACTTGAGGTACCCCTAGAGCTCCCATTTTCTCAGTTGGCAACTTCTCAACTTAAACTTTTTCTTACTCCAAACTCTAACATTTTGAGTTTTGGCCTTTTGAAACATTGAACACATGAACTTTGGACCAGTAATGTCAGTGCTGAGCTGATTGAGAAGGGAAGGTTCGATGGTGAGATACCCAGTTGGAAGAATGCATAAGAGGCTGACAGGAGAATGAAATGGCAGGCACCAATTTTATTGTGAGGAGCACACTTCTATTGGGGGGAGAGCAGTTGCATTGCGGGGAGTGGGCTTCTGCTTCTGCTCTTTTTCTGCTCTCTCCTTCTCATGCTCCCCTTCTGCTCTGCATGGCTCCACGCAGATGAGAATACAATAGTGGGATTCATCCACACGTGTGATACAATAAGCTAAATTATGTTTACATATTTTAGGCGCAGGCGCCCTACTACACTAATGTATTCCTATTCCTAGCCGCAAGCCTAGATCACAGCCAGACCTTGGACCAGCCAGACTTTGGACCAGCCGGGCCTAGAGCCCACAAGTAACAATTGTGTTCAAGTAGCCCTTATTTTACTTAATAATGGCTGCAAAGTATAAGATTAGTGATTCTGGCGATTCAGATATGCCAAAGAGAAGCCATAAAGGGCTTCCTATAAGTGAAAAGGTATGTATATATGTATATGAAAAAACATAGTATATATATGGTTAGGTACTACTCATGGTTTCAGGCATCCACTAGGGATCTTGAAACATAACCCCCATGAATAAGGGGGAACTACTTTATGTGCCAGGAATGGAACAAAGACCAAATATATAGTTATTACGACATCACAATATCACAAGTATTGAGTGCACAATAAATGATACCCATTAGTATTATTGTCCTCTTTTTTCCTTCTCACATCAAATTCTTTATCCTGGATCTAGCTGCCTCAAAACCCAGATGTGTGATTATAAGGACAGTCAAAAAAAATGTGGCAGTTTCTGGTATCAAGTAGAACCATGAGGACAAGACTTTTAAGCAGAAGGACTGTAGGAACAACACTGGTCATAGGTGTCCCACACAGCAGTCTAATGGCCTCTTGCAGTGGTTGCTATATTTGGGAAGCAAAGAGCCTGGCACAAGTCCTCAAAGGTTGTTCTTGGCCCAGGAGCTGGTGAGCTCTCTGCTTTCATCACCACCCGCAAGGCCCTCTCTTCTCTTTATTTGTAATTCTCTCTAGCAAATGAATTCTTTTTGGCAGAGTTATCCTGAGTAAAATTGTGAGTGCAATAGGAATAATATTTTGAAAATATTAATCTGATATAGTTTTCATTCGCTTATAGTGCTTGAGTTATAAGTCTGAATATTAGGCTTATTACTCAGAGAAAGAGGGTGGTTGCCTCTAAAAATAGCAAAAATACTGTTTCTCATAGCCCATTCTTGGATTTGGGTTTCCACATTAGAACATTCCAAAGCATAGATTGGGTTATTTTTTATAAGGTCATTTGGCTCAAATGCCTGCTCTTAAGAAGACATATTCCTCATGTTTCCCATTTGGGGATCAAGGGGAACAGCATCATATAATAACTCTGTGATGAAGATCCTCTTCTCCATCCACACTAGATTACTTCATCCTTTTCTCTAGTCTCATTGCTGTTGTCATACTATTCATCCATCTGTCTTTGCTTTCTCTTTGCCTACCATTTTTTCATCCTTTCTTCAAGATGAAGCTCAAAATTCATCTTCAGGAAAACTTTCTTGAATAGCATTGGATTATACCAAGTGTTAAAGAACAAAAATTCACCTGAATAAATTCGAAGATCTAATTGGCTTTATTAAGTGATTCATGAATCAGGAAACATCTCATCTTGCAATGAAATGGGGACACTGAAGGGCTGTATAAAATGGAAGCTTTTTATAGGCAAAAGGGGTGTGGGGCAAGAAGCTATTAGCAAAAAAAAAAAAATGAAAGAATTGTTTCAGTCTAGGACTGAAGGGAAGGGAACAGCAGTGGTTTATCATGCAAATTACCTCACTAATGCTATTCAGGAAATTTCTGATAGACTGTTAAGATCACGTTCTTAGGAGAGATTGAATACTGCAATTAAGTTTTGGTTTGTTGTAGAATGACTCCATTTTTTGCCTTACTCTTTTTTTTTTTTAAATTATTTAAACAGTAGTTATCTGTATATCACTTCATATTTAGAGGGAAGTTTAAAAAGAAATGTTAGTATTATAGTTCTTTAGTTCTGCAATAGTTATCTTTTTCAAGGACAACAATATAGTAATTGTTGTGATAAAGAGAAAAAATTTAGGTTCAATCCAACTTTATTAATTGGAAATTTCATTTATTAAATGGTTGTTATTTTAGTGGGTACAGATATATCAGGTGACAGAGATGGAAGTGTTCACAAATTTGTTTCTCTCTTTTGAAATGTAGCAAAAACATACCAACCAACTAATCAACAGAAATTTCAAAAAGATATGTTGCTTCCAGTTGTTCTCCTGTAAGCAGGTCACTCCAGCCTTTGTAGTTTATCAACACAATGATATCACATCCCCATCAGTGTTCTGAATTTGTGTATGACCATCAAGTAGTATTGGTTATGGAGGCAATAATTTTCTTTGTTAATCTAATTATATGGTTAAGAGCAAATCCTCATATCTGGAAAAAAAAAAAGCAGTGTATTGCAGGCAATGCAGCATCTAGAATGGGTTTTTCTTGGCCCCAAAAATTCTTGTCACAGATTCACTAGCTTTCCCTTGGGGTGCCCACTTAGACATAGTTAATGAACTTGTACTTAATAAATAATTATACACACACACACACACACACACACACACGTGTGTGTGTGTGTGTGTGTGTGTGTGTATACTTCCAAATATCCCATTCTCTTGATCTTATCAATAGTCTCTAAAATATACAGAGATTCCATAAAATTAAAAGAAGACACCATCTATTTCTAAAGCTAACACTAATTATGTATTACATTAATTGGGTTAATTTACAGGATTTACTCACCAAATCCAAAAGCCCAGAAGGGCACCTTAAAACAACTGAGATTATGAGATATTGAAGTTATCAAATAACAGAGTTTTGACTGAGGTTTGATTGTGCTTCCTTTCCAGATGTTAGAAATTCGACTAGCATTTCTGGATTGGTTCCCTTCTTTTAGACAGACCATCAGTCATGCAATAGGATTTTCTAAACCTTTGCTCATCTGCTGAGACTTTCTATCTGATATTTAAATTTTCTTTTTCTTTTTGCCAAATTCTTTACAGGTATATGTCCTTCTCAATTTTAGCATTTGAAGTTTTTTTCTGTATATCTTTTATGATGAGGTACCCTTTTAAAATTTCAGTTCTGTAATGTTTTCCATTTCTTTACCTAAACATTTAATGTAATTAATAATCAATAACTTCCTGTCAGCTGAGTCAGTGATTATTTCATCTCTCCAATACAAACTCTCTTAGAAGTAGTTAAATCTTAAGATATTGCTCCATGAATAATTCAGTGGAACTTAATCCTTTTGTTGAATATAGATGAGCATGCTTAACAAGAGAATAATGCAAATAATTTCTCCAGTCTCCTCCAAAGATCCACATCATGGCCTTCAGTCAAGTGACCTTTCCCTCTTATCTAACCTCTACTGAAGGAGAGAAGATTGTGTAGTGACATCTGGTACAAGATTCTTGTTTGCAAGTTTCTTAAACTTCCTGAAGTGAAATGCTGACTCATTGTTAGAAATAATCAGTATTTTAGATCTAAGTTTCCTGGGATTCAATAAACAGGCAGAGAGTGGTTGGATTTCAACAAATACCGAGTATGCTTGTGTCAGGAATGGGAAAATTTCTCCCCTACCCTTATTCATTCTTTTGGCTTCTCTAATAATTAAATTGACACAAAAAGATTAATGAGGAGGGGGAGGGATGTTTAATTCTTTTGTACTGATGTCTCACAGAAATGAGACCTAAAGAAATGATCAAAGCAGGCAGCGGATATACTTTTTAGACAAGAAACAATAAATTTGTGAGAAACTGACAGGACAGAGAAACTTAGGCTTGCATACTTAATTAGAAAAGAATCTAAGCAGAGTTTGGGCTTAGGGTAGCAAACTAGTAAAGAAGTAACAAGGTTTGTTTGTATAGGTTTCTCTGCCCTGAATTCTCTATCATTGATGATAAGGATGTCTCTCTATTTTGTTGGGGTATCTTTCACATGGCAGATTAATATCCTGATTTTTAGAGGGCTAGAAATAGAGAGGAGGGTCAGAGTGTTCTTACTGTTTCTCAAGTAATTTTAATTTAAAAAAAAAAGCTAGAGACAGAAAAATATGAATAAACTTCAAAAACACTTATAAGTGATAATAAAAAAAGCCAATGGGAGTCAGGTCAAGTCACCCCAAAATATGACAAAGTGGCATATTGAGTAATTATATTGAATGAAAATCCCTCTCAACACGATCCTTTTTTCTCCCACAATCTGTAAACAAAACTATATGTTGGTAAAGCAGAAGTTAGTATGGCTAAATATAAATGCAGATATACTAGAGTTTATATTTCCTATGTTCTGCTGGCCTGGTTGTTTATAAGAGTTCTTTATTCACTCTAAAAGCAAAAAAAAAAAAAAAAAAAAAAATTCTGTTAGAAGTTTTGCCTTTAATTTCTGTGACATAAAGAAAAAAAAATCTCACTAGATGGGATTTCCTTTGGGCCATTATATCTGAAAGTTTCATTCCACTGAGAGCTTTTGTTGGGCAGTACACTGGGTTGAGTAGTGTCCTCCCAAAATTTATGTTAACCTATAACATCAGAATGTGACTTTATTTGGAAATACTCTTTGACAATATAATTAGTCAAGTAAAAATGAGGTCATACTGGATTAGGGTGGGTCCTAAATCCAATGATGGGTTATAAGAAGGTCATATGGAGACACAGAGACACATACAGAGTAAAGAAGGCCATATGAAGATGGAAGCAAATATTGAAGTGATGCAGCTACAAGCCAAGGACCACTAAGGATTCCTGGGAGCTATTTCATTCAGAAGCTGGAAAGAGGCAAAGGAAGATTCTTTCCTAGAGCATTACAGGGGATCATAGCCTGCTGACACCTTGATTTCACACTTGTAGCCTTCTAACTATGAGAGATTTAATTTCTGTTATCTTAAGTCAATGAGTTTGTGCTAATTTGTTATGGCAGCCTTACAAAACTACTATAGATGGCTTTATGGAGAATTCTGAATCCAAGATAATGAAGCAGGGTCAGCTAAGAATTCTTCAAAGTACTGCATTGTGATGCATTGGTGTAAAAGTTCTACAGTGAAAATATCAATGCTTCAGGTGCAATTTTCTTTTTTGGTTAAATTAATATGATGGTACTGATGAGAAGTATATCCTTGATGTTTCAAAAATTAGGTCAAACAATACTTCTGAGATTCATGGGCTCTTAGGAGCTAACTACTGTTGAAAACTTTCTGTTTTATTTGCCTCAAAGTAGAATGAAAGTCTCTCAAGATAAAGCACAGCCCAACGCCTGCACACACAAAAAGCATGTCAATAAATACTGCTCAATAAACTTTGTAGTAGATGGATCTCTTTCAATTGTCAAGTGGCAAAAACCAACTGAGACTTAACTTTTAAGGGCTCATATAACTGTGAAGGCTGGGACATAGCTTGTTTCTGGCAGGACTAGTTTCAGGAGCTTATAAGATATTCTCAGGGCACTGTTTTCCATTTCTTAGCTCAATATTGGTTTTGTTCTTATGTAGATTTAACCCACCTCTTCTTATAAAGACAGGAGAGCCACTAACAGCTCTAAGCTTACATAATTCTCACAGTTAATGATTCTAATGAAAAAAAAAAAAAGGTTTCTTTCTTGCTAGTTTCAGAAAAAGTCTAGTTTAAAGCTATGATTTGGATTCTGGGAAACATGGCAGAGTGAGAGATGTCCTCAGATCTCTCCCCTTGAAACAACAATAAGCTCAACATCTAAAACTCAACAAAAAACACCCAAACTTCACACAAGCACGTCTGAGTGTGGGATCTGTGCATAAGAACTACCACAGGTCAGAACCCCGGGTGTTGGTCAGTGGATTGGGAGAAATAAAGAAGCTGCCTCTCGCAGCCTCCGAAGCTCCTTGCAGGATGAAGGGGAGGGAAGAAGGTGTGGTGACTTCCCTGAACAACCCTGACTGGAAGTGCTAGGGGATCCATATAGCCGCAGCAGGACCAGGTCATCAGGGCAAAAAGCAAAGAAGAGGGACGGGATTGCAGAGAAACAATAGTTGATTTTTACCAGCCGCAGTTGCAAAACCGAGGCTGAGCTGCAGCTCCCATCCCCAAGCCAGAGGGCTGCTCCCCCCATACCCTCCAAGACTGATCACTGCAGAGCCCCAGGGGAATCTGGGCAAACGCTGCTGAGACTGTTGCTGACACTGACAGGAACTGAAACTGAGGGTAGTGAGCACAATTAAATATATACAAGAAAATTAAAAAAGGAATTATTAAGGCTTTATATAAAGCAGGGATCCAAGAGGCTTAGACACCACCTACTGGAAACCAAAAGAAAAGTGCCTTCTTTGCAGCAGGCTAAAGAGAGACCTTTATATGATAAATCTTCTTTCGGGAACAACAGCAGACTACACTTCCATTAATGCCCAGGTGGAGAAATAGTCCATTAAACACCATGAACAACCAAGGTGACAAGGCATCTCAGGAAAGAGAAGAATCTCCAGAAAATAAGCTTATAGACCTAGAAATATGCAAAGAATTTCGGATGGTACTTCTGAAAAAACTCAGTGAGTTCCAAAACAAGTCATATCAACAAATTCAGGAATTGAAAAAACAACTAGATGAGCAGAGCAAGGAGATTGAAACCTTCAAGAAGAAAAGAATAGATCTTTGGAGATTAAAAAAAAAACAGTGCTAGAGTTGAAAAATCAAATAGCAAACTTGGAGAATAGAGTCAACCAAATGGAGGAAAGGATCAGTGATATCGAAGACAGAAATCTAGAAATAAATCAGAAGGAAGAAGAGAGAAACTAAAGAATGAAAAATAATGAAAGAGAAATACAAGAACTAGCTGATATCATCAGGAGAGGAAACATAAGAATAATGGGCATTATAGAAGATGAGGGAAAGGAGCAGGGCTAGAAAGCATTTTCAGACAAATAGCGGATGAGTTTTTCCCAAATCTAAGGAATGAGATGGAGCTTGAAATTCATGAAGTCAATAGAACACCCAATTATCTCAACCCAAAAAGGCCTTCACCAAGACACATTATATTAAAATTATCAAAAATCAACGACAAAGACAGAATTCTCAGGGCAGCCAGGGAAAAGAAGACAGTAACCTAGAAAAAAAGAAAAACCATTAGATTATTGTCAGACTTCTCAGCACAAATCTTATAAGCCAGAAAGGAGTGGAATGAAATATTCAAAATATTAAGTGAAAGGAACTAGAGTAATGTATCCAGCTAAGCTCTCCTTTAGATATGAAGAAGAAATTAAGACCATTTCAACATACAAAAATTGAGAGAATTCTACACTATGAGGCCTGCATTACAGGAAATCCTGAAAAGGGATCATCTCACCTAAAACAAAATGACCAAAAAAAAAAAAATACATATTTACGAGTAAAGTGACTATCAGGCAAATAGAAGCAGGAGGGTGCAAGCCTTACTAAGAACAGGACATTATAAGCTTATATAATAAGAGAATTGCTATAGCAAGATAGTAATGAACGTTCAGCATATGTAGGGACAAATTGAGATAACAATGACTGAAAAGGAGAGGATTCAAAGGTCCAAATTCGCAAAGAAAAATGAAGATAAAGCACATGCAGAAGAAAATGGATGACTGTATATATATATATATATATATATATATATATATATACATATATATGTATGTGTATATATATATACACATACATATATATGTATATATATATACATGAAAAAGATAGTTATATATATATAAACTATAGGATATATATATAAATAACTAAAGGATAGTTATATATATATAACTATATATATAACGATCGTTATACAGTTATATATATATAACTATATAAAGATATATATATAATGATCATTATATATATAGTTTTATATATATATATATATATATATATATATATATATATATATATATATATATATATATATTACTATCCTTTTCATATTCGTAATGGTAACTGAACACCAAAGATTCAGAACTGAAGTATATAACATAAAACAAGAAGAACCAGAGGCAAAACCCACACAACCCAACCAAAGTAAAAAAAACAGAAACACAAGGACAAGGAAGCAATGGAAACATTGAGCTATCAGAAAGCAAAAGATAAAATGGCTATAAGAAGACCTCATATTTCAATAATCACCCTAAATGTAAATGGACTGAACTCACCAATAAAAAGGCATGGAGTTGCAAAATGGACCAAAAACCAAAATCCAACCATAAGCTGCCTCCAGGAGACACATCTCAGCTCCAAAAACAAATATAGACTCAAAATGAAAGGGCGGAAAATGATATTTCAAGCAAAAGTCACTCAGAGAAAAGTGGGAGTAGCGGTACTAATATCAAATGAAATAGACATTGAAGTAAAAAAGGTAAAGAAAGATACTGAGGGACACTTCATAATGACAAAGGGAGTCATGCACCAAGAAGACATAACACTTATTAATATCTATGCTCCCAATCAGGGAGCCCTGAAATACGTAAAGCAATTACTAACAGAACCAAAGGGAGAAACAGACCAAAACGCAATCATAGTAGGATACCTAAATACCCCACTGATGGATATGGTCAGATCATCTAAACATAAAATCAGTAAGGAAATAACATCCTTAAATGACACATTAGACCAACTGGACATAATAGACATATAAAGAGCCTTCCATCCCAAAGCAGCTGCTTATACATTCTTCTCTAGGGCACATGGAACATTCTCAAGGATCGACCACATATTGGGAAACAGAGAGAGCCTCAGCAAATATAAAAAGGTTGAAATCATACCAACCGTATTTTCTGATCATAAAGCTTTAAAACTAGACATCAACTGCAAAAAGAAATCAGGAAGAACCACAAATACATGGAGATTAAACAACATGCTACTGAAGAATAACTTGGACAGAAAAGAAATAAAAGGAGAGATCAAGAGATACATAGAAACGAATGATAATGATAGTACAACATATCAAAACTTTTGAGACATGGCAAAAGTGGTCCGTAAGAGGAAAATTCATATCATTACAGGCCTAGCTCCAAAAACAAGAATGAGCACAAATAAACAATCTAACGTTTCATCTTAAAAACAAAACAAAGCAAAACAAAAAACTAGAAAAGGAAGAACAAATGTAGCCAAAAGTCAGCAGAAGGAAAGAAATAATCAAAATTAGAGCAGAAATAAATGAAATTAACAACAACAATGACAACAAAACAGTAGAAAAAAGAAATGCAACAAAGAGCTGGTTCTTTGAGAAGGTTCATAAAATTGGCAAACACCTGGATAGACTGACTCACTAAAGAAAAAAGAAAGGACACAAATAAACAAAATCAAGGATGAAAGAGGGGAAATTATGACTGACATGGCAGAAATACAAAGGATCATACAAGAATACTATGAAAAAGTATATAACACCATTTTAATCACCTAGAAGAAATGGACCAGTACCTAGAAAAATACAGCCTTACTAGACTGAATCAAGAAGATCTGAAAAATCTAAATAGACCAATCAGCAGTATGGAAATTGAAGCAATCATCAAAAACCTACCAAAAAGTAAAAGTCCAGGACCACATGGCTTCACCAGTGAATTCTACCAAACATTCAAAGAAGATTTAATACCTATTCTACTCAAACTCAAAAAATTGAAGAGAAGGCAATACTTCCCAACTCATTTTATGAGGCCAATATCACCCTGATACCAAAACCTGGTAAAGATAACACACTAAAAAAGAAAACTACAGACCAATATCTCTCATGAACACAGATACAAAAATCCTAAATAAGATACTAGCGAACTGAATACAGCAATATATTAATAGATTATACACCACGATCAACTGGTCTTCATCCCAGGGGCAAAGGAATGGTTCGACACACGCAAATCGATAATGTGATGCACCACATAAACAAATTAAAGAATAAGAATCATATGATTATATCAATAAATGCAGAAAAAGCCTTCGACAAGATATAGCATCCATTTATGTTCAAAACACTTAACAAAGTTGGTATAGAAGGAAAGTACCTTAACATAATAAAGATCACCTACGACAAACTCTCAGCCATCATTATCCTTAAAAAATTGGTGAAAAACTAGAAACCTTTCCTCTAAGATCAGAAACAAGGCAAGGCTGTCCACTATCGCCACTGTTATTCAATATAACATTGGAGGTCCTAGATCAGAGAAATATATAAGAAGATATGCAAATAGGAAATGAAGAGGTCAAACTGTCACTATTTGCGCATAACATGATTCTCTGTAAAGAAAACTCTAAAGACTCCACAAGAACACTACTAGAAACCATAAGCAAATAAAGTCAAGTCTCTGGATACAAAATCAACATTCAAAAATACATAGCATTTTTATACTCTAATAATGAAGTGTCAGAAATAGAAGTAGAAAAAATAATTCTTTTTGCAATTGCAACAAAAAGAATAAAATACCTAGGAATAAATCTAACGAAACATGTGAAGGACCTATATAATGAAAACTACAAGACCCTATTAAAAGAAATCGAAGAAGATACAAAGAAATGGAAAGATATTCTATGTTCTTGGATTGGAAGACTCAACATAGTTAAAATGACCATATTACCCAAAGCATTATACAGATTTAATGCAATCCCCATCAAAATCCCATCGGCATTAAAAAATAGAACAAAAAATCATCAGATTTGTATGGATGCACAAAAGATCCTGAATTGCCAAAGCCATCCTGAAAAAAAAAGAACGAGGCTGGAGGCATCACTCTGCCTGACTTCGAATTATACTACAAAGCTACAGTAATCAAAACGGCATTGTATTGACAGCAAAACAGACACACGGACCAGTGGAACAGAATCGAGAGTCCAGAAGTAAACCCATATTTATATGGGCAAATAATTTTTTCACAAAAAGGCCAAAAACTTACAGTAGAGAAAGGAAAGGCTCTTCAATAAATGGTTCTGGGAAAACTGGAAGGCCACCTGCAAAAGAATGAAACTAGACTGTTGTTTATCACCACACACCAAAATTAATGCAAAATGGATTAAGGACCTAAATATGAGATCCAACACAATAAAATGCATAGAATAAAACATAGCAATGAAACTCAAGGACCTTGGATTTAAAGAGGTTTTCATGAATTGACCAAGGTTAAGGACAAAGAGAGAATCTTAAAAGCAGCAAGAGAAAAGCACTTAGTTACCTACAAGGGAACACCCATGAGACTGGCAGCTGATTTCTCAAAAGAAACTATGCAGGACAGAGGGCTTGACACAAAATATTCAATGTGATGAAAACCCAGGATCTACAATCAAGAATACTATATCCAGCAAAGCTATGATTTAGAGTCAAAGGACAAATAAAGAGCTTCCAGACAAAAATAAGCTAAAGGAATTTATCAACACCAAGACAGTATTACAGGAAATGTATGAGTGACTTCTTTAAGAAGAAAAAACAGGTATCAAAAACATGAATAAAGAATGGTAATAACTGCATTCCTATGAACAAGTACCTCAAATAGAAAAGAATTAAGTGCTCCAACCAAAAGATAGGGAAGCTGAATGGTTAAGAAAACAAGACCCCTACATATGTTGCCTACAAGAGACTCACTTCAGATTAAAAGACATACACAGACTAAAATGAAGGGGATGGAAAAAGATATTACCTTGATGGACCTAGAGGGTATTACACTGAATGAAATAAGTCAGATAAATGAAGACAAATATTGCATCATTTCATGTACATGTGGAATCTAAAGAACAAAATAAACAACAACAACAACAACAACAACATAAATGGAAACAAACTCATAGATACAGAGAATATTTTGAGGGCTACTTGATGGGAGTAGGGTTGGCGGGATGGCAGAAAAGGGCAAAGGAATGAAGAATTACAAATGGATAGTTACAAAATAGACATGGAGATATAAAATATAGCATAAGGAAAAGAGTCAATAGTGTTATAAAAAATATGTAAGGGGCAAGAGGAGTACTAGATTTGGTGGAATGGTTACCTTGTGAATTATATAGATCTCTAATCACTATGCTGTAAAACTGAAACTAATATATTATTGTATGTCAACTATAATTGAAAAAAAACTCATTGACATACAACGTAAATATGAGAAACTAATTGTTATTATATTTCAAGAAAGCCAGAAAAAAATTCATCAAGTGAAAGAAAACAAGAAACACAATTTCACCTGCCTAATTAGTACACTAGTTCATATTCTTTTAAATCTTTGTCTCTCCCTAAAAACAGTTCATACAATGCAACTATTTTGTAACTTACTTTTTTCATTTAATAATATTCAAGTAAGTGTTTACCATGTCTGCAAATACACTACTGTAACTCTCAGTTATATAATAGCATAGTATTCCACTATATAGGTACAGCTACTTTGATATTTAAGTAAAACAAGGTGAATTCAGTAGGTGCCATATGTTCTGATAACTTCATACCAAAGCAGACATTGAAATATTTGGTTGGAAAACTAAAAAAAATTTAAATGGTTGTTTTCCTAATGGTATAATTGAAGAATAAGTTTGGATACTTTTTCCCCTGAGGCCAATGCTTTTTTTCTTACTGCATTAACTTAATTGGTCAGTAGCTCTGAGGTTCTGTGTATAGATACTAAATGTCCCTAAAAAGCTAAAAAAAACAAAAACAAAAAAAAACCTGTTAGATAAACTTGATGTAGCTGTCTGCTTTGCTCTTCCTTGCCATGGCTGGCACCAACTTAGGCCTTGTTTACCATTCAGACACCATGTGATGTCATTAGACGTGGGGGAAAGTGTACAGGAGTTAAAAGGCCACTTATAGCCTACCGTTCTTCAGAGTGCTGTCTCCTTGAACAGACTTTATCTTGTCACTGAAATGACTCTTTGTCACTTATAAGGGACTTTCTGGAAGTAATATTTAGAGATGGTGACTATCTTGGTTTTCTTTTTTTTTGTTATGTGTAAGACAATGTCCCTTGGTTACCACAATATTCTTAGACTGTTGAGTGGAGTGGGAGAGAAAACAGGAGTGTTCACTGGAGCTTTGGGCACAAGAATCATCATCTTCCATTTAAGGAGACTCAGAATGGTTGTGCTGCCCATGATCACACCCCTGTAACAGAAATCTTCAGAACCCATCACCCTACAGTTCAGTAACACATCTATATAGGGGGTATATTTTGTGAGCTTATCTCCCTGGCCAAGTGTGTGCTATTAATCTCTATATCACCATTCTGGGGGATTGCCTCTCAAATAGCAGAGCTATAGTTTTCCTGGAGGTCTTTCCTCTAATCTTGACCCCAAAGACCATTGATGTTGGTACCTGCTCATCTGCCTTGCACCGGCAGGGAGCAGCCTTTGACAGTAGGTACCTCCATTTCAGATCTGCTCAGGGGTTGTGTGTCACTAAGTCCTTAGATTTCTTCTGGTGAAATTGATGAGCTGCCACTGAGAACAGAGCCTACTCTCATAGAGTAACAGATAAATTTCAGTGGCAGAGGCCATGTGAGGCACTGGGCATGCTGTTACAGCTAGGTTTCCCAGAAGCCTTTCCTGAAAGTACCATACCTGTCATCAAGGACAGGTTAGCTTAGTATCTCTAGCTTGAGCTTCTCTCTGGCTGATGGTCTCATCTTCTCCCTGCATTTTGAACCTCTTTTCCAGCTTTTCTTAGCTTGGAGGCATTTACTCTGGATTCTAAAATTTTCTCTGAGTCTAATGATATTTCAGTGACTCACCCAACTCTTCTGTTTTGACTGTGTCAAATTTGACCTTTTTCTTTGTCATTGCCACCTTTTCTGACATTGCCCTGCCACCCTGGGCTGCAAACTCCTCTCTGGATGGGTTCTTCTACCTCCCACCACCTGCTACATACCCACCCCTATGTTGCCCCTAGTAGTCCCAAACCAGACTGTAATGCCTGAATGCAGAATTAACACCTGGTGGGGCTGGACCCCCTTTTAAAGACCTACCAAGATCCAGGTTTCTGTGCAGGCTCAGCTGTTTCCCAGTGGATTTGCTTAAAAGCACCACACCAGCCTGAGACTGCAGTACTGTGGAGCCTGAGTCCTTTCTACACAGGTGCTCCGTAAGCCTAATTACCCCCAACCACTCCTCCCTCTTCCATATATGCTTCTGTAGGACCAAAACAGATAAGTAGGAGAGCAAATGAGTCATCATGGGAGCATAATCTCCTCTCTGAATAACAGAAATCCACTGGATTACGTCTGATCTCCTTTTCTTATACTGGCTTTTGTCTTGAGTGAGACCATTACACAAGAGGGAGAGAAAGACACTTTGTTTCTTGTATTTGCCATTCAGGATCAATTATTGAGAAGTGGCACATTTATTGAGTGGATAGTTACTAACAAGTAGTACTATAGTGATTCTCTTCCCAAATGATCTAGATTTTCTTGAGGAGAGCATGAGAATTTTTAAAGCGCCAAATTAAAACGAGGCTCCATCTGTGATCTCAATGAGAATGAATAAGTCCCCAGTTTCATTGATAATAAGGAAATGATCTACGTACTTATTTCAGTGAATGAGAGAAGTAGCCTTTCCTTGACAACTTTGCATCTCATTTTGTGCTCTGATCACTGTGGGTGAAGGACATGGAATGTCTAAGAAGTGCCCTGTTCCCTGTGTGCTATGCCAGATGTTGTAACAGAATCATTTTTAGTTATTCATAAAACTATAAAAGAAACAAAAAATATAAGATTCCCACCCTCATCAAGAAACATTTGTTTTAGCAAATAGATAATGATGTAAGTGGTCTTAAGTTCAGATTCTGGGTCAGACTCCACTATTTGCCATTGACTTAGAACAGCTATTACATCTTGTTTGAAGATTTAAAAGGAGTAATGCATGTAAAGTGAGCACTGAGAGACTATGGACATAGTAAACACTCAAAAAAAAAAAAAGAATGCATTGAGTCAACTGTATTAGTTTCTAGCTGTTGTAACAACCACAACACAATGGCTTAAAATAACATAAAATTTATTATTTTATAGTTCTGGAAGCTAGAAGTCCTAAAATCAAGAGCTGAAGGCTCTAGGGGAGATTATTTCCTTGCCTTTTGTAGCTTCTAGAGGCTGCCCACGTTTGTACTCACAGCTCTGTATCACTCCAACTTTGCTTCCATCCTTACAATCTCCTTCTCTCACTCCCCTGCCTCCCTCTTTCACTTATAAGGACCCTTGTGATGACATTGGGCTCATTGAGCTCATTCATAATAATCTCCCATCTCAAGAGCCTTGGTTCAATCACACTCGCAAAGTCTCTTATGCACGTCTGATGACTAGGACTTGGATGTCTTTGGGGCCACTGTTCTGCCTGCTTTATTTCATTCTCAGGTCTTTGGAGGATCTTTTGGCAGCAAAGAGACAGTGGCATGGCTTGGGTAAAATGTAGGTTGGAAAAGGGTAAAGGTTTAAGAATTTCTGAGTTTCAAAGAAGAAATGAATAGCCCTACTGTCAGGTAGATTGACCTCTCATTCAAAACAGTTATTTCCCAAACTCCCATCATGAAAGAACAATGAGAGTGTGCAGATCAGTACAGAATGAAGCTCTTTTAATTTGTACCACAGTCACTGGATTCAAAGTGCTGAAAAAAGATCTCTGTGTTGGGCATGACTTCTGAATGTTATAGCCCTTGGCCAGGTTCAGCCCTTGGTCAAAATATTCCACAGGCAATGGTGGATTTAGAAGTCTTGACGATTCCTGTGATATCAAACTCTCATGCTCTCTTGTACTGTCCGGAGGCTCTAATCAGAATGGAAGTCATTCAAAAAATTTTAGCCTCATATTTTGAAATTTGGACAGCTGTCACATTGCTTAATAAGACTATAGTGGAGGATCAGAATCACAGAATGATGAGACTGGAAGAAACCTCAGAGATGATCTGTTGCAAATATTTGTTTTCTAGATAAGGAAAAAGGATTTGGAGAGGTTGCATGACAAGCCCAAGTCATAAAATGGGAAAAACAAGATGTTGGGTTCTAGAATCCTGGAATCTCTGTGCAGTGCTGTCATGTTGCCAAACTCTCTTAATTTGCATGATTAATGCATTTTTCTCATTTGCATTTTTGAGTATAGTACAATCCTTATGCCCTAGTCCAGTAGTTCTCAAACTTTAGCGAGCACCAAAATCTGGAAGAATTGTTAAAATACAGAGTTCTGGGACCTACATCCAAAGATTCTGATTCAGTAGGTCTGGAGTGGGAGCTGAAAGTTTGCATTTTTATACAAACTTCTAGGTGATGCAGGTACTACTGGTCCCTAGACCTCACTTACAGTAGAATTCCTTCAGTCTTCCATCCAACTCCCAGGAGGGAGGATAATAGAGATTAAACAAAGAGGAAGGTCATAGCTTCGGCTATGGAAAGTACAATTATGCAACAAGACACTAGTTTTACAAGCCATGTTATTGTCTTGCTAAATAATTTTCCATATCTGGAAATTTATCACTTCTTTTAGCACATAGGAAAAAAAATCAAACTTGAAGCACTTAGAGTATATACTTGTCCATAGAATAGAGGGAATTGCTTTTCCCACCATTAAAACTTAAATGTAATTAGAGAGCAAGGAAGTTATAACTTAGGGAAGCCCATTTCCAGGTCAGAGATTGTAGGAAGAAGATGGGAAATAACAGAGACATGTGTCCCCGATAAATAACAGAGACATGTGTCCCCAATATCCCCTCTTTGAGCTCCAGCCAATAGTGAGAATAAATTGAGGGGAGTGCTCAAGGCAAGGAATACTTACTTTTAAGTGACTCTGAAAAGAATCCACCTGCATAGGAAACACAAAATATGATTGTGTGTTTCCAAGTTGATGTGGCTGCTCCCCAGACTATGCAGGCATAGTGGGAGCAGCCACATCAACTTGGAAACACACAATCATATTTTGTGGTTCTGCTGTGGCATAGGCAGGACCAAGAAGTATCTGACGGACTGGTCACTACAGCAGAGTCAAGATTGCTCTTCAGCGAATACTACCCAGGATTACTCTCTCGAACAGATGTCTAAAGAAGGTTCTAGTTGGGGGGTCACAGCCAGGCTTCAGAGAGATCTTTACTGCTTGTAAGATGTGATGGAGGAGAGGGGGGCGGCAACATCACTGGCACATGCTACTGGATCTCAGCAAGCTGTGAGGTCAGGTAGTGACCAAGTGAGTTCTTCAGCCACAGACTTCCACTTCAAGAGCCAAAAGGGCAATGCCCCCAGGACTAGAGGAGGTAGAGAAGTTTGTTCCTGGGCCTCTGCTGGCATACGTGGTGCCTTTGTGCACATTAGAATAAGGTATGTTTATGGGCATAGGAAAGGAAAAGATAGCCCTCTGGGGCTATTGGAAAGAAGCACCACTTCCCTAGACTAACGCAGTCCCCACCGCATTGTGGCTTGGCAATGAAAGCCCCACTCCAACTACACTGAGGCATATTCTTTCAAGACACAAATGGACTGACCACAGCAGCTAGACCCAGCTCCTTCTCTGTCACATCCCTATTCCCAGACAGCATCTTAACATTAGTAAGAGTAGAAGCTATCTACAAGCATTTTGATTCCAGAGAGACTTGATTTACCTAAATGGACTATTCAAATGACCAGAATTGTACTAAACTTTAAATTGAGATAGCCATACGATTAACATTTTTATTCTTTCTATTTAAAGAATAGGGACTTGGGAGAAAGGCCATGTTGGTGATAAACTAAAATTTTTGGTACATTTTTGTAAAGATGGTACAAGGATTCCTCCCACCCCCATTGCATTCCACTCTGTAAGGTGACTTCACTGCTCCTCCCATCCAAAGGAGTCTGTTTCTCCTCCCCTGGACTCAGGGCTTGGCCATCTGACTTTTTTGGCCAATGAGACAATAGTAAACATAAAGTAAGCAGAGGTTTGGAATGTGTGTGTGCACTGGGGCTTACCTTTTTTACCTGGGACCCCACTGATACCATGTGAACAAACCTGGGTGAGCCTGTTGGAGGATGAGACACTGTGCAGAGAGGCCTGAGAATTGAAAAACTCTTGGCACAACAGACTCCTCTCAAACTCCTGCACTAAGAGACTTAACCACACTAGCACGGCTTCCAGCAGCCCTAGCCCCAGCCCCACAGTGAGTTCCTATCTATGAAAACACAAGGCTGACTAAAGAAGTTATTGTTCTAGCCAACACCTAAAGATAGCTCTCTGACTTCCCCTTCTTAGAGCATTTATTTTAAAAAGCCGATAATCGTAAATCCTTCTCTCATCCCTTTCATATATATATTTTATACCTCAGGAGGGTCTTTCTCAAGGACCTGAAAGTCATTCCTTTGAAATGTTATCATCAGGAAGGACAGGACCTCTGTCTCCCAGTCCTGTGGGAAGGTAGGAGCCTAACTTTGATAACTGCCAGCTAGCAGACACAGATGGCTTAATCGGATTTACATAGACCAACCTTCTTACCCACTTTTGGTAATTTTTCACTTCCCTGACTCTGCTTGAGCCTCTGCTTTCTCCCCATCCTGACTCCCTCTTTTTCCCTTTAAAATGCCAGTTACCTCTGTGCAAACCAGAATTGAAAGTCCAGCTCTTTCCTCTACTTTACTAGTTAATGAATAAAATCTGTTTTTACCACTTTTAACTTATGTCTGGCTTTGTTTATCTCAACAGGCCCCTAGCTGTTCCAGCAATCTTAACTTTCCCAGCTGAGATCTCAGACATATGAGTAAAGCTATCTTAGACCATCTAACTCCAAATGAGAAGAATCACTCAACCAGTAATAAATATTTGAGAAATAATAAATTTTGCTGTTTGAATCCACTAAATTTTGGGGTGACCTGTTACAAAACTAATGTCGATACTATTAAAAATTATGGGGTTTTTGGTGCAAACTAAAGTTATAGAGCAAGTTCAAGTCATGACTGCATTCTACTTGTTACAATATTTTGTATGATGATCCTGAGAACCTGTTAACTTCAAAATAAAAGGCCTTTCAAAGTGAGAGTCAAACAAGTGTTTGAAATCAATAAAAATAGCTATTCGTGACACACTAATTCAGACAGAAACCCAAGTAGCGTTCCAATTATGAGATAAAGGCAATACGTATTTATAAGAAAGGGAAGGGGAACAATTACATCAATAGGGGGAAGGCATTTCTATTGGTGAAGATAACATAACACAATGATATTAGTTTTAAACAATATTTACAAATTTCAGTCTAGTACCCATTAGTCCAGTGGTCATAATAACTGGTTTCTTATTATTTTTGCAAATAATTCTTGGGATACAAGGTTGCTTAGGTTCAGTACAAAGGTTACATTGCCTTGTTTTAACATTCCAAGTCTTGAGATATAAGATGTGCAAGGCAGTCCCTCTAGCATGGCAGCTCAAGCTCCATTTTAAAGTGGCTTTGTTTATATTATTATTTAAAAACCCAATTAAAAGTATGCAAATTAAATCCACTCGTGGTTGGATTACATAACAAAATACAAGGTGAATGGATTTAGCAGGATGAGCACTCTAGGTGCTTATCTAATCTATTCAATTATCTCAACATTTATTGAAGATTCTTACAGAGTAATGACACACTGGTGCACTGCAATCAGGTGCATGATGGGTTGTAAATATAATTACTTACTAGCATCTTGTTACTAGTATATACTCATATTGTCAATGATTAACTTAAAAATCAGCATGGTCTCCAGGTTCTCCCAGTGGAGTGGCTGTCTTAACTCACTTGCATTTGGAAGTGCTTTCAGGAGTGGGTGAGAAGAATGGAGCTGCAGAGAATGCAACAGGAATTGCATGTTGCTGCATAGGAGCCATTTGTTTCATGTCACATAGAAAAAAAAAAGATTAAGAACATTGGTCTGGTCTGATCTACCAATCAACTGATCTGCCAACAGTGACAAATATGCTCACTGTTGCCTTGGTACTACTGAGCTTATTTGTCATTTACTACTAGTCTGGGTACAATTCTTATTCCTTCAAAATATCCACCTTTACTGTAGATGAGAGGACTTAAACTGTTTTGCTTTTTAACAGAATTTATAAATGCAGTAAAACAAGTTAGCTGTATCTGGAGTCCCATATAGGTTCTTAAAATGTTTGCTCATAAAATTGGTTCAGCTAAAAATATGTCATGGGACTCAATGACTAGCCGAAGGGGAGAGAAGGTGATGGTGATGAATGGTAATGTAACTGCCTTAGGGCATTTAGGAGGCTTCGTAAAGGAAACACCTTTATTCATGAACTGGAAGATCAATGCACTGATATATTTTATAAAATTAACCAAATTTGGAAAATGTTAGTGGCATAGATGAAAAGATTCAAATGATATTGAAGATGGAAGAATCCTAGACAAAAAACAAAATTTATTTTCCACTTAAAGAGAGATAGAAATCAATATCTGGAAGGCACATCAATTTGAAATGCCAACTCTGTGGATGGGAAAACCCATAAAACTTGGCAGCTACAGGAGATTATTAATAAATTTGTGCATTGGCATAAAATATTTAATTTGTAAGCTACTTGCTTTCTGTTTATAAAGATTCTTTATAGCATTACTGGGATGTTTCTTATATTTAAAATTGAAAATTATATTTGTATAGTGCCATTTTTTATTATTATGTTACCCTCTATGTATTACAAAAGCTATTAATGAAGTATACATTTATTAAGCACCTATTATATTCTGGCTACTGTGCTGGGTGAAAAAGCAATTGGAAAGAGGTAATTGTCATGGGGTACAGTGGTCCCCAACCTTTCTGGCACCAGGGACCGGTGCTCCTATGAGAATCTGAGGTGGAGCTGAGGAGGTGATGCTAGCACTGGGGAGCAACTGCAAATACAGATGAAGCTTCACTTGCTTGCCTGCCGCTCACCTCCTGTTGTGTGGCCCCGGTCCCTAACAGGCCATGGACCGGTACCAGTCCACAGCCTGGAGACTGGGGACCCCTGCATGAGTAGTGTTGCTTTTATATCATTATCATTATTCCCATTGTCATCTTCATAATACATATTGAGCACTTGCTAAATACTTAGATTTGACATTTATTTACTCATTTAATGTTCACTGTAACTCCAAGGTTTAGAAAGATCTATTCATTCAAAGCTGAGCACCTATTATTTCCTGGGTACTGAGAATAAACGGATGAATAAGATGTAGTCCTTGCCTTCAGAGAGAAGTCACTTGCATAAGACATTGTAAGTAAAGGCAGAGCTGGGATTTAAATACATATCTGGCTCCCATACTTGTGTTCATCTCTCTGTGCCCAAAACACCTTCATTGATTTACTCAGTGTCAGGTTATGGGCTAGGTGACATAGGCAGGAAGTCACCAGGGGATAAAACAGCTGAAATGTGACCCTAGATCTCCCATACCAGTTCAATGTTCTTCCTTCCACACTATTGCAGCCCTTGTGACTCAAATTTGGGCAAACTCCATGGGAAAGGCTGAGTGAGGTTGAAGTATGTGGTCTCACTTGGTTCAAAGGTACCAACTCAAAATGGATAACTCTTTCCAGGCCTGACCAAGTGCCCACTGGCCATATTCTCTCCCTCCTGCTGGAAAGGAACACTTACTTCATCACTAACCCTTTGCTTCTCCTTCTTGGTCTGCCTGCAAGACACCAGAGACTTAGTGTAGGCTTTTATTTATTCTTGTCTCCTTGAGGTTTTGCTTATGTGGTCCAGCTAGAAAAATGCTGAATACTATGTTGTCTTTTTTTTCTGATCAGGTTACTGCAGAGATACACACAGAATAACACTTTTAAAAGAGAGATTGCTACAGATGTAGCATGCACTTTAATTTAAAGTTTTCCTTTTTATACTGTTAGAGCCAAGTCTTGACCTCTGGGATTTGTCTCACCTAATGAAGGCTGCAGCAAATATTTTTGCCTAAATTTTTACAGTTTTGGAAGGAAGTTTAGGATTATTTAAATACAGATTAAATTTAGTTGAGCAAGCATTTTAAGGTCCTCTGAAGTGTAACAATCAATAATGAAATCTTCCAGATTGGAGGTTGGAGGCTGAGGGTCTAGCAGAGATGAATGAGGCAATCTGTGCCCTCTGCAAGACTTTGATTTAATTGGAAGAGACTGACAAACTTTTTCTGAAAAGGGTCAGATATTTTAAGCTTTGCGGGCCACAGGGTCTCCGTCATAACTACTCAACTCTGTCTTTGCAGCATGACAACAGCCATAGGCAATAGTAAACAAATGGGCATGGCTAAGTTCCAATAAAACTTTATTTACAAAAACAATCATTGGGCCAGATACGGCCATCAGCCATAATTTGTTGACTTCTGGCTTAGAGTAAAGTCTCTGCCATCAGACTGCCCATTTTACAACCCTCCAACTCTAACTGTGGGACTTCAGACAATCACCTGAATCCCTCCAATTCTTAGATTTCTTAACTATAAGTCAGGATGGAAATAAGATCTGCCTCATGGGATTATTCTAAGATTGAGTGAGACATGGCTTACTTAGGGCTGTGGCTGGTTCCTGGTAAGAACTCAATAAATGTTAACTATTACAGCTAAGCCAGGAACCTAATTAGAAGCCTCTCTCTGGTGAGGACACATAGCAGTGATGACATCTATAGAAGTAGAGAAAGGGGATCCTAAATCATAGTGTCTTGTAAACATTATATTATAAACAGAGTCTCATGAAGAGGGATATAAGAATCAGAGAGCCCTCCAAGGCTTTCTCTGACTTCCCCACCAACCATGGCTGACTTTTGCACTGCTCTTATGTCTTGTGCAAACCTCTGTTAGGATCTTTGGAGGTCGTCCTGAGGTGACCGATAATCAATATCTGTCCCCACTCCATTGAGAGCCCCTCCTTCTGGGACCCTAGGACCACAAACAGGGCTGGGTTCATGTTAGGTGATCTGTAAGTGTTGTTTTGCATATTGTTCAGTGTTTAAGATTCTATATAGGTAAAGAAATAGCTCTGCTGTAACAGAGCTCTAGATAGTCAGTCCAGTTTCAAGGTGGTTTTGGAAGGATCCTCCAAAAATACTAACATTTACCTCCTTTGCACTGCAGTTTCTAAGCTGGATCTTCACCATTCTCTGAATGTCTGTTTCCTTTCTTTTTAAGGGTCAAGGACTGACTGATCCTTGTAATTCTTACAGGATGTTCTTGAATAACCAAGTACTCTCTAATTATTAAGCGAATAATCTTTTACTCATAGAAATGAAAAACAGGTTAAAATGCCAAAGCTGAACAATCTGAACATGACAATTCTATGGTGTATGGAGGCCATGCCACTGTGCAGAGATACAGATAAACAAAGTGAGTACAAGCCAGGCAGCTAGCTTTCCATAACACACTCAATAGGCATTCATAGAAATGAAAAACAGGTTAAAATGCCAAAGCTGAACAATCTGAACATGACAATTCTATGGTGTATGGAGGCCATGCCACTGTGCAGAGATACAGATAAACAAAGTGAGTACAAGCCAGGCAGCTAGCTTTCCATAACACACTCAATAGGCATTCTTCAATGCTTTCCTGGCACAGTCTGGAAGGGAAGTGCCAAATGGGGACACAGTTGAAATCCACCTCAATTCTAACAGATACAAATCAATGGATCCTGACACCTGGTCTATCTCTCACTTGAATTGCTTTTGAAATCCCAGGGTAGGGAAAGCCAACAAACTCTGCAACACAATGTGCTATTGGCTTTGGCCAAATGCACTTCAGTTGTCTGCCTCTCCATTATGTTGAGTCATTCTAGACAGGGGAGGAAAGTGTAGGGAAGGAGGCCTCTTTACAAAGAGTGCAGAGAAACTGGGGCCACCACATCTCAGTTCTTTGCAAACTGGGTGTTGTTGTTCACTTAATGTAGCAGGAGGAAAGAACAGGGACCTGGGAGAAGAACAAAACTAACATGTGCATGGGCAGGCATAGTGATAGATGCTGATACACGTGATCACATTTAAATTCCCACAAAAAGCCTAGGTCTCTCATGCCAGAGCACTTTTCTACCCCAAGTTTGAGGTGTGAATGCAATTACCAAGTCTTAATCAATCTCCACAAACACCCCAAGGTTTCTGTCACTGCCTCATGCTGTTCCCAAGACCAGTCAGCACTTGCTATAGGCTTTCCTCATACTTGGCATTTTCTTTTATCTTTTCCACAAGACCTTGCACATGCTATTCCCTTGACTGGGAACTCTTTTCTTCTGACTTCCCTCCTTCCAGCCTTTCCATCTAGATAACTCAATATTTAAGTCTCAGTTCAAGTTTTCCTTCATCAGGAAAGCCTTACATAACCCTGCAGTGTATGTTAAGTATCTTAGTTACACATTGCATTTCTTCTCTTCAAATCTCTTACCTTAGTTTGTAATCACATGTTTATTAGTGGTTAATTAAGTAATTAATGTACTGAGTGTTTTATCTCTATTGTTAGCACAGTTCCTGGCTCTAGAGCTGAACTGCTAGGATTTAAATTCCATCTTTAACTCCTACCAGCTGTATGACATGGGCAAATGACTACATTTCTCCACGCCTCAGTTTCTGCATCTATAAAGTGAAGATTAGAATGGTATTAACATCATAGAGTTCTTGGGGCAATTAAGTGAGTGACCATCTTCTGAGGTGCTCATGCTGCTGATTCTCCTTGGTGTTGACACTTGCTTGGATTTCTGATTTCAAAGATGTAGCCAGGACCTCAGCTTTAATTGCACCTGACTTCTTGTTTTGACCAACTGGTTTTGCTGTCACAATTGCTGATTTTTGCCTGGTAAGTTCATGATTATTGCTCTTCATCCCTAATTCTGTTTCCAGTCCTAAAACTAATCCTAAAGCTAACCTGGCTCTAGTCCAGGTTATGACCATTGTTCCAGGGGAAAAGGAGAGAGAGGTGACAGCAAGGCAGAACTGAGTGGACTCAGCTCTGACCTGGAAACACTACCCTCTACAGGTTGGAAGTCAGTGAAGGGCAGAGAGCTGACAGGTAGATCAATACTATGAGACTCTTCAAAATCTTCCCTGTGGAATTTCATCACATTGTCTCTCACTCCCCTACCTGATCTGGGCAGCATTCTGTTGATGCTCACCTTGCTTTTGACAGGTGATTTCAGCCCTTCGGTTCTGAAAACAGCACTGAGGAAAATTATGTCGGTGGAGTGTTTTCCATTCTAATTATTCTTCTAATGTCATGTTATGATTAAATTTTTTACATGATTAGATTTGTATTTTATTTTAAATTAGTTTTTTATTATAAAAGCAATATAAATGCATGGTTTAAAAGTTCAAACTGATCAGAAGCATAGAAAAGTTATTAAAAAGCTCTCCTCCAATTACACATACTTGCGTGTCCCATCCCTTTCTGGGGAGTGTCCACTCTATTGTGCATTCTTCAAGAAAAATGTTTGCCAAATATGTAATTTATACAAAAATATGTATTATATATCCTTTTCTACACAAATGATATATTATACATATTGCCCTGCACAAGGGCACTTTTTAAAATGAAAGTATAACTTTGCTTCATTTTAAAAGATGAATAGATTGAATGAGAAACAAAAACATTCAAAATACCACTTGTCAATCTGTGCTGCTTCTTCAAATATTATTGATGTATAATTCATTTTTCCCAATGTAATAAAATTCTATTCAGATATTCAGAAAGTTCATTGTTTTAAAACCATAGGAAAACTTTGGTTACATAGATAATTTAATTGTACTTGTACAGAGTAGGCATTTACCCAGATGTTAGATATTGTTACTACTGTTATTATTAGTAGTATATTATAGACAAGAAGGCTGCCTAAAAGGAGCCAATTACTCCTTTATTTGTGCCACTAATATCCTTCGTTCATACTATAGCCATACTTATAATTTTAGATTTATAATTGTTGAGTTTATATTTATTTCTTGTTGAGTCTTGTTTCCTTTTTAAGCCCCATGAATTCAATAGTGTCTGGGATATAGTATGTAATCAGTCTTTTCACTGTCGATGTCTCTGTAAACATACAGCTTCTAGTCTGAAATATAAACAGGCAGCCAAGAATCACCAGACTTGAGAAAATCTAAGCCATAGAATTCAAGAAATAGGGAACTTAGCACAGGAAAGAAATGAAGAGAAAACCAGAATGATGGTAGAAGTAAGCTCTGCCACAGCCTAAAGAGACCAGAGAAAATGGAGCAAAAGAACAGAGGTTGTCTCCAAGGAAAACATGTGATTAATAGGTTACCTAATGGGGTAACCTATTAATCATATCGAGGGGAACTTTATAGCTTTGTAGGTAAATCTGGCTATAAATAAAGGATAAGTACATAAAAAAAACCCCAGGGAATAAAAATAGCACTATCTTTAAATTGAGGAAAAATATGTTCTACAGGAAGACAAGTTAAATAAACAATGCTTGTATAGGCATAAATATAAAAACAAAATAGTAATTTAACCAAAATTTGGGATATAAATATACTTGAGAGACAGTACTGAGGAGAAATTAAGATGGGAGAGAAGTATAATGGAATGGAATATTATGTAGTCTTAAAAAAAGGGGGGGTTGGAAATTCTGCATACAGTGGAATATTATGTAGTCTTAAAAAAGGAGGGGTTGGGAATTCTGCAATGTGCATCAGCACGGATGGACCTGGAGGACATTATGCTAAGTGAAATAAATCAGTTGCAAAAAGACAAGTACTGTATGATTCCACTTATATGAGCTATCTTGTCAAACTTATAAAAACAGAAAATAGGGGTGGGTCAAAGATGACATCTGACCTCACCCCCTCCCACAAACACACTGAAATATACACCTGTATATAGAACAATTACTCCTGAGAGAAAACTTATGACTATTGAACCACTTATGAGCAACGAATGATAGACAGAATAGAGAAGGCTGGGAAACCACAGGAGTCCTCCAAGATCTGAAACAATACTCTGGGATCATAGATGCCAGCAAATGTCATTGTTTACAGCCTTCTCTATGTCAATAGAGGAGGCAGGAGCTCTATTTAGGTACTCTGACCTACCCGCAAGATCGCCACAGTGTGATCTCAGCCATATTGCTTGGAGCCCATTCCAGTTCCGAATAAAGGAAGCAAGCAGGATAAACAAAGCATCACCACATACACTTAGCCTCCCTGCCTGGAGCTGCTCCATCCTGGCAATTCCATGCCCTAGGTACTGTAAGCCTGTCTAGCTCTAATGAACCTGCTAAAGCTACCCAGCACACACAGTCTACACGAAGGTCACTTCTACGTAAGACAATGTTCTGCACAACAAACAAGAGAGAGACCATATAGAGAAGGCTGGGAAACTATAGGGGCTCTTCGGAAACTGTAGGAATTCTCTGGGGAAAGAGATGCCAGTGAGCACCATTGTCTATGTCCCTCTCTGCCTTAATAAAGCGTTTTGGCCTATCTGCAAGGTCACCATGGTATGTTCCCAAACACATTGCCCAATCCAATTTTGGCTCCAATAAAGGGAGCAAGGATGATCAATAGTGCATCACTATAGGCACCTAAACTTCCCATCCAGAGCCACTACACCTCGCTCAGTAGACCAATGACCCAGATACTGTAAGCACCCACTTGGTTCCAACTGGCTTGCCAAAACCACCTGCCATGTGCAGCCTACAGAGAGATCACTTCTACACATGGCCATTTTTTCAAGACTGGAAGAGATGGCTATTTTGTCTAATTCATATAAATAAATATAGACAGTCAAGCAAAGTGAAAAGACAGAAAATCCTCTCAAATGAAGGAATGAGAAAAATTCTGGAAGGGAGAGGGGTACACTAATGAAATGGAGATAAGAAATTTGCCTGGTAATGAATGCAAAGAAATAACCATAAGGATACTCCCCAAACTTGAGAGTGGGATTAAAGAACTTAGGGAGAAATTCAAAAGAGAGTTAGAAAGTATAATAAAAAACTAAGCAAAGTTGGGGAATACAATAACTGAAATGAAAAATACACTAGAAAGAATCAACCTCAGATTACCTAATACAAGAGAATAGATCTGGGACCTGGAAGACAGACTAGTGGAAAACAACCAATCAGTACAGCAAAATAAAAACAAAAACAAAACCTTAAAATGAAGGTAGTTTAAGGAACTTCTGGGATAAGCACACAAACATTTGCATAATAGGGATCCTTTAAGTATAAAAAAAATAGAAAGAAGCAGAAAGTTTATTTAAAGAACTAATGGCTGAAAACTCTCCTAACCTGTGAAAGGAAATAGACATCCAGGTACAGGAAGCACAGAGTTCCAAACAAGATGAACTCAAAGAGATCTACACCAAGATGTATTATAATTAAAATGGCAAAAGTAAAAGATAAAGAGACAATTTTGAAGGCAGCAAGTAGAAAACAACTAGTTACATACAAAGCCATTCCCATAAGGCTATCAGCTGATTTTTTGGCAGCAGGCCAGGAGCCAGTGGCAGGACATCTTTAAAATGTTGAAAGAAAGAAACGTACAACCTAGAACAATAGATACAGAGATACAAAACAGCCTGGTGCCACAACTGCATAGGTGATCGAGAATTGGAAGGGTTATTTTGGCTGCTGAGCCCCCTCCTCAACCTGAGGAATGAGGGGTTCTGGCCCCACACTGTGTTCCCCACCCAGGGTTCCAGGGCTGAGAAAAGTAGTCCCCACAATCTCTGGCTGTGAAAACCAATGGTGATAGTGGCTGAGTGAGACAGAGGGCTGAAGAAGTCACAGATATTCCTTTTAAAGGGCCCACACCTTGACTTAGTGATGACTTGCTTAATCTGAGGTCCAGTGCTGGGGAAGCTGCTCAAAGAGTGCCAGGAACATATGGGGAGGAACTGAGTTGGCAAGCTTCAGGGCAAGGGCTGGAGGGACAGATTTTTCCCAGACAGAAATGCTGGAAGTATCCTTTGTTTCTTTGTTGAGTGCTCTCCCCTCCCTGTGTGTGGACACAGGCAGCAGCCATATCTGAGTCTCCATCAATCTAGATAACACAGGTCAGCCCACCCAGGTGATTCCCTGAGACTATGTCTCTCCCAACTTGTGGGGCCACCCAACCCACTTCCCGTGGTTTATTCCATACAAATGGCCCATCTTGGCTCTTGCTGCAGACTTTCCTAAAATCTCTAAAAGCTCACAAAATCCAAAGCAGCAATATCTGGCCTCAGCATGACCCATACCACTTACTGAGCAGCCCAAAGCTCATAAGGTCAATCCCTCACAGGCCAAGCTTCACAACTAATAAGCCTCAGGATCCATTCCTCTCATTGGCATGCAAACAGCACTCGAGGCTCAACTACAATAGGAGCATACGCACAAGGGACACAGCTTGAACTCTTCACTTAGGTGACCAGGGAAGACTATGCCACTGGACCCCACAGGACACCTACTATATAAAACTACTCTACTAAGACTGGGAGACATAGGATCCCTACCTAATACATAGAAACAGACACAGGGATGCAGTCAAAATGGGGAGAAAATAGCATGCCCCACATATAAGAATAGAACAAAGCTCCAGAAAAAGAATTGAATGAAATGGAGAAAAGCAACCTACAAGATGCAGAGTTCAAAAACTGGTTATAAGAATGCTCAATGGACTTAAGAGAAGAGTAGATGAACTCAGTGAGAACTTTAACAATGAGATAGAAAATATAAAAAAGAGATAAAAACATAAAAGGGAACCAGTCAGAAATGAAATCTACAATATCTGAGATGAAGAGTACATTAGAGAGACTCAACAAATTGAATGAAACAGAGGAATGAATCAGCAATTTAGAGAATGGGGTAGTGGAGGACACCCAATCAGAACAGCAACAACAATAACAAAAAGTAAAGATAGTTTAAAGAGCCTCTGGGAAAACATCAAGTGTAACAATATTCATATCATAGGGGTACCAGAAGGAGTAGAGAGAGCAAGAAAATAAAAACCTATTTAAAGAAATAATGATGAAAAACTTCCCTTACCTGGTGAAGTAAATAGACATACAATCCCAGGAAATGCAGGTTAAATACAAAGAGAGAATCTTAAAAGTAGCAAGAGAAAAGCACCTAGCTACCTACAAAAAAGCTCCTATAAGACAGTCAGCTGATTTCTTAACAGAAATTTGCAGGCCAGAAAGGCTTGGCACAAAATATTTGAAGTGATGAAAAGCAAAGACCTACAGTTAAGATTGCTCTACCCAGCACAGGTATCATTTGAAATTGAAGGACAGAAAAAAGAGCTTTCTAGACAAGAAAAGCTAAAGGAGTTCATCACCACCAAGCCAGTGATACAGGACATGTTGGAAGGACTTCTTTAAGAAGAAGAAAATATATGTATAAAAAATATAAATAAAGAATGGCAATAACTACATATCTATCAGCAAGCGCTTCAAGTGAAAAAGAATTAAATGCTCCAATCAAAAGATAGAGTGAGAAAATAAGAACCTTACATATGCTGCTTACAAGGGACTCACATCAGGTTAGAAAATATTATTAAAAAATAATAAAATCACGCATACACAGAAGGAATTTCCTGGACAAGGAAAAACTGAACAAGTTCATCACATTAAACCAGCATGATAACAAATGCTAAAATGTCTTTTTTTTTAAGTAGACAGGAAAGGGTCATAATCAGAAATAAGGAAATATGAGAAAAGAAAAATCTCACATCTATATCCAAATATGTAATAAATTCAGTGAATCAGACATTTAGACAGCTACCACAAAAGTCAAAAGACAAAAGTAGAAAATTCAACTCAAACTACAATAAGTAGTTAGGAGATATACAAAGCAAAAAGATCTAAAGTATAACATCAAAAACGTAAAACATGGAGGGAAAAGTAAAAATGTATCCTTTTTAGAATATATTTGAACTTAAACACCTATTAGTTGAAAACAGACTGCCATGGAAATAGAATGATATACATAAACCTCATAGTAATCACAAACTAAAAACCCATAAAAATACAAAGAATTAAGAAAAAGGAACCCAAACAAACACTAAAGGAAACCAGCAAACCACAAAGGAAGAGATCAAGAGAAGAAACAGAAGAGAACTATAAAAATAAGCCCAAAACAATGAATAAAATGGCAACAAGTTATATGTATTTACATATAATAATTACTTTAATGGAAATGGATTAAATGCTTCAATAAAAAGACATTGGGTGGCTGAATGGATTAAAAATCATGACTCATCTATATGCTGCTTACGAGAGACTCACTTCAAATTGAAAGACACATACAGACTAAAAGTGAAGGAATGGAAAAAGATATTCCATAAAAATAGAAATAAAAAAAGCTAGGATAGCAACGCTCATGTAGGATAAAACAGACTTCAAAACAAAAAAAATATAAAAAAAGACAAAAACATTCAATAATTATAAAGGGTTCAATCCAAGAAGAGGATGTAACAATCGTAAGTACCTATACATGCAACAGAGGAGCACCTAAATATGTAAAACACATAAAGGTAGAAATTCACAGTAATACAATAATAGTAGGGGTTTTTAATACCCCACTCACATCAATGGATAGATCATCCAGACAGAAATTAATAAGGAAATAATGGCTTTAAATGTCACATTAGAGCAGATTGACTTATGAGATATTCATAGAACATTGCATCCCACAACTGCAGAATACATGTTTTTTTCCAAGTGTGTATGGAACATATTACAGTATAGATCACATATTAGGCCACAAAAAAAAGTCTCAGTAAATTCGAGAAGATTGAAATCATATCAAGCATCTTTTCTGATCACAGTGGCATGAATCTAGAAATTACCTACAAGAAGAAAACTGGAAAAAACACAAATACATGGAGATAAACCAACATGCTACTAAAGTACCAATAGATCAAAAAGAAAATCTAACAGGAAATCAAAAATTACAGAGACAAATGAAAATAAAAACACTTTTCAAAATATATAGGATGCAGCAAAAGCAGTTCTAAGAGGGAAGTTCATAACTATATATGCCTACCTCAAAAAACAAGAAAATTCCCAAATAAACAATCTAACTTTACACCTAACAGAACTAGAAAAAGATCAAACAAAACCCAAAGTAAACATATGGAAGGAAATAATTAAGATCAAAGCAGAAATAAGCAAAACACAAAAAATTTTGAGCATTTTATTTTATTTTTTTATTATTCTTATTTTCAAGTATGTAGTACATTTGTTAGACATTTATATTGTTTATTTATAAACTATAAATAAATCCCGATTGCTCTTTCTCTTTCTGGCTCTGCACACAACTATTACACTACTGCTGACTACATTCCCAATGCTGGCCTCCCCATCTCCGTGACCATCTATCAACTACTAATTTGTACTTCTTTAACCCTTCACCCCTTTCTCCCAGCCCCCCAACCACCCTCCCCTCTACCCATCACTAGATTGTCCTCTATATTTGTAAGTCTGTTTTTGATTAGTTTACTCTTTTTGTTCCTTAGATTCTACATATAAGTGAAATCAGATGGTATTTATCTTTGTCTGACTTATTTCACTCAGCATAATAACCTCTAGGTCCATCCATGTCGTTGCGAATGGTAGAATTTCATTTTTTTAATGGCTAAGTAACAGTCTATTATATATATAAACCATAACTTCTTTATCCAGTTATCTGCTGATGGGCATTTAGGTTGTTTCCATATCTTGGCTATTGTAAATTGTGCTGCCATGAACATAGGGGTGCATAGATCTTTACGAATCATTGTTTTAATTTTATTTGGATAATTACTCAGGAGTGCAATTGCTGGGTCAAAAGGTATATCCATTTTTAACTTTTTGAGAAACCTCCAGACTGTTTTCTATAGTGGCTGTACCAATTTGCAATCCCACTAACGATATATGAGGGTTCCCTTTTCTCCACATCCTCACCAACACTTGTCATTCTTTGATTTATTGATGATAGCCTTTCTGCCAGGTGTGAGGTGATATCTCATTGTGGTTTTAATTTGCATTTCTCTGATGATTGGTGACCCTGAGCATCTTTTCATATGTCTATTGGCCATCTGTATTTCCTCCTTGGAGAAGTATCTGTTCAGGTCTTCTGCCCATTTTTTAATAGAAGTGTTTGTTTTTATTTATTGTTGAGTTGTATGAGTTCTTTATATATTTTTGGATATTAACCTCTTATCTATGTATTATAGATATGTATAGATATCTATGTATTATCTATGTATTATAAGCGAATATGTTCTCCCATTCATAGGTTATTTTCATTTTGTTGATGGTTTCCTTTGCTGTGCAAAAACTTTTTAGTTTGATGTAGTCTCATTTTTTTATTTTCTTTTTTGTTTCCCTTGCCCAAGGATATATAGTCAAAAAGAAATTACTAGTAGTGATATCAGAGAGATTATTGCCTATGTTTTCTTCTAGAAATACTGTGGCTTTGAGTCTTACATTTAAGTCTTTAATCTATTTTGGGTCTATTCTTGTATATGCTGTAAGAAAGTGATCTAGTTTCATTTTTATTGCATGTGTCTGTCTAATTTTCCCAATACCATTTATGGAAAAGACTCTTTTTTTACCCCATTGTATATTCTTGCTTCCTTTGTCACATATTAAGTGAACGTATAGGAGTGGATTTATTTCGAGGCTCTCTATTTTGTTCCATTGATCAATGTATCTGTTTTTATGCCAGTACCATGCTGTTTTGATTACTGTAGTTTTGTAGTATAGTTTGACATCAGGTAGTGTAATACCTCCAACTTTATTCTTCTTTCTCAATATTGCTATGGCTATTCAGGATCTTTTATGGTTCCATATAAACTTAAGGTTTATGTGATCTAGTTCTCTGAAAAAAATGCCATTGGTGTTTTGATAGGGATTGCATTGAATCTATAGATTGCTTTGGATAATATGGCCATTTTAATGATGTTGATTCTTCCTACCCATGAGCATGGCATATATTTCCATTTATTTGTATCTTCTTCAATTTCTTTTCTCAATAGAAAATTTTCTGAGAATAAGTTTTTTACTTCCTTGGTTAATTTGATTCTTAGGTAATTTATTGTTTTTTGATGCAATTGTAAATGGGATTGTTTTTTTAATTTCTCTTTTTGAAAGTTCATTATTGGTGTATAAAAATGCAACTGAGTTCTGAATATTAATTTTGTATCCTGATACTTTACTGAATTCATTGATCAGTTCTAATAGTTTTTGGTGGAATCTTTATATATAGTATCATGTCATCTGCAAATAATGACAGTTTTATTTCTTCCTTACCATTTGTAAACTTTTATTACTCTTTCTTGTCTGATTGCTATAGCTAGAACTTCCAATGCAATGTTGAACAGAAGTGGTGAATGTGGTCATCCTTTACTTGTTTCTGATTTTAAGGAAACCACTTTTAGCCTTTCCTCATTGAGTATGATGTTAACTATAGATTTGTCATATATGGCCTTTATTATATTGAAATATGTTTCCTCTATTCCCACTTTGCTCAGAAATTTTTTTTAATCATAAATGGATGGTGGATTTTGTAGAATGCTTTTTATGCATCTATTGATACAGTTATATGATTTTTATCTTTCAATTCTTTAATGTGGTGTATCATATTAATTGATTTGTAGATATTGTATCAACCTTGCATCCTAGGAATAAATCCAACTTGATCATGGTATATATTTTTAATGTATCACTGAGTTTGATTTGCTAATATTTTGTTGAGGATTTTTGCATCAATGTTCATAAGGGATATTTGCCTATAGTTTTTTTATTTTTTTTTTATAATGTCATTGTCTGGTTTTGGAATCAAGGTAATGGTAACCTCATAAAAGGAGTTAGGGAGCCTTCCCTCTTCTTGAATTTTTTGTAAAAGTTTGAGAAGAATATGTGTTAAGTCTCCTTTGAATGTTTGATAAAATTCAACTATAAAGCCATTTGATCCAGAACTTTTGTTTTGGGGGAGTTTTTTGATTATCGATTCAAGTTCGTTAGTGGTAATTGGTCGGTTCAGATTTTCTGTTTCTGCTTGACTCATTCTTGGGAGATTGTATGTTTCTAGAAATGTATTTGTTGGCATATAATTGCTTGTAGTATTTTCTTATGATCCTTTGTATTTCTGTGGAGTCTGTAGTTAGTTCTCTTTTGTTTCTGATTTTATTTGGGTCCTCTCCCTTTTTCTTGATGAGTCTAGTTAAAGGTTTATCAATTTTGTTTATCCTTTCAAAGAACCAGCTCTTGGTTTCATGAATCTTTTGTATTGTTTTCCTAGACTCTATTTCATTTATTTCTGCTCTGATCCTTATTATTTCCTTCCTTCTACTCATTTTGGGCTTTGTTTGCTTTTCTTTTTCTAGTTCTTTTAAGTATAAGATTATATTGTTTATTTGAGCTTTTTCTTGTTTCTTGAGGTAGGTTTGTATTGCTATGAATTTCTTTCTTAGACTGCTTTCGCTGTGTCGCATAGGTTTTGAGTCATTGTGTTTTCATTTTCATTTGTCTCTATGTATATTTCGATTTCTTCTTTGATCTCATTGTTAACCTATTCATTGGTTAGTAGCATGTTAATTAGCCTCCCTGTGTTTGTGTATTTTCCAGTTTTTTTATTGTAGTTGATTTCTAGTTTCATACCATTGTGATCAGAGGAGACAGTTAATATAATTTGAATCTTTTTAAGTTTACTGAAACTTGTTTTGTGCCCTAACATGTGGTCTATCCTGGAAAATGTTTCATGAGCACTTGAGAAAAATATATATATTTTGCTGCTTTCAGGTGAAATGCTCTGAAAATCTCTATTAAGTCCATCTGGTCTGGTGTGTCTTTGAGGCCCATTATTTCCTTGTAGATTTTCTGTCTGGAGGATCTGTCCATTGGTGTCAATGGGGTGTTAAAGTCCCCTACTATTAGTGTATTACTGTTGATCTCTCCCTTTATGTTAGTCAATAATTACTTTATGAATGTAGGTGCTCCTGTGTTGGGTGCTATGTCCTCTTGATTTATTGATCCCTTTATCATTATGTAATGTCCTTCTTTGTCTCTAATTATATATAGTGTTTGTTTTAAAGTCTATTTTGTCTGATATAAGTAGTGCTACCCCGGCTTTTTTAAAATTTTCATTTGCATAAAATATCTTTTCCCTTCCCTTTACTTTCAGTCTGTGAGTATCATTTGATCGGAAGTGTGTCTCTTGTAGACAGCATATGCATGGGTCTTGTTTTCTTAGCCATTCGGTTACCCTGTGTCTTTTGATTGGAGCATTTAATCCGTTTACATTTAAATTGATTACTGATAGGTACATTGTTACTGCTGTTTCATTATTTGTATTGTTATTTCTGTTTTCTTTTTTACACCATTCCCTTTTTACAGAAGTCCCTTTAACATTCCTTGTAATACTGGCTTGTTGGTGATGAATTCCTTAAGCTTTTCCCTGTTGAGAAGCTCTTTATTTCACCATTTTAAATAAAAGCCTTGCTGGGTAGAGTATTCATGATTGTAGATTCTTGTTTTTCATATCTTTGAATATTTCTTGCCAGTCCATTCTGGCCTGCAAATTTTCTGTTGAAAAATCAGCAGACATTCTTATGTGGGTACCTTTGTAAGTAACTAGCTGCCTTTCTCTTGCTGGTTTTAAGATTCTCTCTTTGTCTTTGATCTTTGGCATTTTAATTATGATGTTCTTGGTGTGAGTCTGTTTGAATTCCTCTTGTTTGGGACTCTTTGTGCTTCCTTGACTTGTATGTCTAATTCTTTTGCCAAGTTAAGGAAGTTTTCTGTCATTATTTCTTCAAATAGATTCTCAATCCCTTTCTTTCTCTTTTCTCCTTCTGGTACTCCTATAATGAGGATATTGTTACACTTAATATCTCAGAGGTCTCTTAAATTATCCTACTTTTTCATTTTCTTTTTGTTGTTTCGATTGTCTTCCAACTCACTTTTTCGATCTTCTGCTTCATCCAGTCTACTGTTGAATCCTTCTAGCGTAGTCTTCATTTCAGTTATTGTATTCTTCATTTGTGATTTGTTTTTTATGGTTTCTATGTACTTTTCTATGTGTACTATCTTTCTTTTGAGGTTCTCATTGAGATCATCCATTCTCTCCCTAAATTCATTGAGCATCCTTAAAACTCTTATTTTGAACTCTCTCTGGTAGCTTGCTTACCTCTATTTCATCTAGATTATTTTCTGGAGTTTTCTCCTGTTGTTTCATTTGTGGCACATTTCTTTGTTTTCTCATTTTATTTGTCTCTCTGTGTTTGTTTCTGTGTGTTAAGAAGATTTGTTTCATTTCTCAGCCTTGGCCAGATGGCCTTATGTGGTAGGTGTCTTGTGTGGCCCAGTGGCACTCTCTCCTTATTCACCTGTGCTGCGGGCTCTGGAAGTGATCTTTGAGTGGGTTGTGTGTGTTCTGTTGTTGCTGTTAGTACATCAATGGATGGAATTAATGCTCTTGTTGACTAACTGTGGGAACTGGCTACACCCACAAAATATGTGTTGCTGTGTAGGGGCTGCCCCCATTGAGTGGGATTTACCTTAGCAGGCTTATATACTTGTTGAGACCGCCCTTTGGGTGAACTGCTTATGGGGCTAGTCAGGTGTTGCTCTGTTGCGGTCTAGTGCAAGACCCTGGGTGTATTGGTCTTTTAACCCCTTGGGTGGGGCTCGCCAGTAGGCCAAGGTCAGCTGCTTGCTACCTTTGATTTTTAGGACTACCTGGTGAGATATACAAAGTGATCCACAAAGGGATCCACTGATCACAGGTTGATGCCTGCGCTGGATCTATAGGTAAGCAGAAGAGGCAATACTGTAAGCCATGATCCAGTTATTCTCAGTACCAGACCTGGGGAAGTTTAGCATAAGAACCAGTGCTCCTCAAGGCCTGAGACAGGCTGCTGTCAGTTACCAAAAGACTCTGCAACTGGAAGAACCTTTGGGTGATACGTGTGTTGGGTAGTGCAGGCACCCAGGAAGTCACCTGGGTATATTAAGCAGACTTTCCCTGGCCACTGCAGTGTCAGTTTACATGCCAGTACTATCTCTGTGGATTTCTTTAAAAGTCTCAGATTGTAGAAAGGCCAGCCACTGCCTGCCTCAGGCCTGCAAACACTGAGAGCTGTTCAAAAATTACTGAAGCTTGGGGGCAGAGGTTTGTGGCCCACTACCAAAAGTCTCTCCCAGAATACACAGTCTTTGTTTGGTCCACATGAACTGAGTGCTGTTGTTTACTGTTGAATTTGTGTCCCAAGGAAAGCACAGGATGGGACTGAGTTGCCTGGAAACTTGCCACCAGTGATTTGTGGGTTGGGTGGGGTGCCACTCAGTGAGACTCAGGGCTGTTAGGCCTATATAGCACCAGATTCGCTGCCAGTTGTGAGCCTGTGAGCTCCCACAAAAGTCACAAATCACTGAAAGACCCATGGTTATCTGGAACAGGCCCACAGAGCCCCGCAATCTGCCCAGTGATATTGTATCTCGTGCTGGCATAGTGATCAGCCCCGCCACTATTTTCCCCCAAATTTTGCACACTGCGCTGGCCAAGGTATGTTGCCTGCACAGGATAAACAACCCCAGAAAGTGGAGTGTGGGGGAGGGATTGCCTGGCAACTAGTCGCCATGGGCAATTTGTGGGTTAGGTGGGGTGTGGTCTCAGGAAGACAGGGGCTGTCAGGCCAATATAGCCTTGGTTTTGCTGAAAGTTCTATGTCCATGGAAACAAGGAAGTAAAACTGTCACTATTTGCAGATGACACAATACTATAAATAAATACCTTAAAGATTCCACCAAAAAAAAGCTATTAGAACTTATAAATGAATTCAGTAAATTTGCAGGATACAAAATCAATATACAGAAATCTGGTGCATTTATATACACTAATAACAAATGGTCAGAAGAAGAAATTAAGAAAAAAAATCCCATTTACAATTGCAACAAAAGCATAAAATACCTAAGAATAAATTTAACCAAGGAGGTGAAAGACCTATACTCTGAAATCCATAAGACATTGAAGATAGAAATGGAAGAGGATAGAAATAAATGGAAGACTATACCATTGTCATGGGTTGGAAGGATTGCTGTTCCTAAAATGTTTTTACTAAAGCAACATACATATATAATGCAATCCCCATTAAAATACCAATGGCATTCTTCTCAGAGCTAAAACAACTAATCCTAAAATTTATATGAAACCATGAAAGACCCCAGATAGACAAAGAAACCTTAAGAAAGAGTGAAGTGGGTGGTATCATTCTCCTTGATTTCAAACTATACTACAAAGCTACAATAATCAAAGTAGTGTGGTACTGGCATAAAAAGATATGTAGAGCAATGGAATAGAACAGAGAGACCAGAAATAAATCCTTGCTTATTTAATCAATTAACTATAACAAAGGAAGCAAAAATATACAATGGGGGAAAATTCTGTTCAAGAAGTGGTGTTTGGAAAACTAGACAGATGTATGCAATAAAATAAAGTTGGATCACTTTCTTACACCATATACAAAAATAAATTCAAAATCAATTAAATATTTAACTGTAAGACCTGAAATCATAAAATTCCTAGAAAAAAATATAGGTAGTAAACTCTATGACATTGTTCTTAGTAGTAATTTTTCTGATATATCTCCTCAGGCAAGGGAGACAAAAGAAGAATTAAACAAATGGAACTACATCAAACTAAAAAGTTTTTACACAGCAAAGGAAAACATCAACAAAATGAAAAGACAATCTACAGAATGGGAGATGATATCTGCAAATAATACATCTGTTAAGGAGTTAATACCCCAAAATACACGAGAGTCATACAACTCAACAATGAAAAAAAACAAACAAGTCAATTAAAAAAAATGGGCAGAGGACCTAAATAGACATTTCTCCAAAAAGGATATACAGATAGCCAATAGACAGATGAAAAATTGTTCAAAATCACTAATCATCAGAGAAATGCAAATCAAAATCACAATGAACTACCATCACCTCATACCTGTCAGAATGGCTATCATCGATAAATCAACAAATAATAATGTTGGCAAGAATGTTGGCAAGAAAAGGAACACTCATATACTGTTGGTGGGATTGTAAATTGGTGCACCCCCTACAGAAACATTATAAAGATTCATCAATAAATTAAAAATAGAGCTGCCACATGACCCAGCCAAATACCCAGCCACTTCTGGGTATTTATCTGAAGAAAATAAAAACACTAGTTCCAAAAGATATATGCACCTCTGTGTTCATTACAGCAATACTAACAATAGTCAAGATATCGAAGCAACCTAGATGAATAGATAAAGAAGATATGGTAGATATAAACAATGAAATAATTCTCAGCAATAAAAAAGAATGAAATCTTGCCATTTGTGACAACATAGATGGACATTATGCTAAGTGAAATAAATCAGAGAAAGACAAAGATTGCATTATTTCACTTATCTGTGGAATCTAAAAAACGAGACAAATGAATAAACAAAACAAAATAGAAACAGACCCATAGATATAGAGAACAAGCTAATGGTTGCCAAAGGGGATGGGGTGGGGCGGGGGGTGGAAAAAAGAGAAAGAGAAGCGCCTGAGAATTCTGAAAATGTTTGAGTCTAAGACCTGGGAAGCATCATGAAGAGGAAGTAAAGTCAAATGCAAATCCTGGAGGGTCCTGAGACTTGAACCATGCATTAAGCTGCAAACAACATGGGGTTACGAGGAAGGAAAGTAAGGCTCTGACAGCAGAGAGAGACAGAAACAGAGACAGAGAGAGACAGAGAAACAGAGAGAGAGAGATTAGGAAACATAAATCAAAATTGTGGTTGTCAGGAGCAGGGGGATAGAGAAAGAAATGGAGAGTTGCCGTTCAATGGGTATAGCATTTCAAAAGTTCTAGAGATCTGTTGTACAACAATGTAAATACAGTTATCATCACCAAACTGTACATTTAAAAATGCTTAAGAGGGTAAATTTCATGTTACGTGTTTTACCCAATTTAAAAAAACTCATTGAACTGTATAGTTAAAACATGTGCATTTTATTGTATGTAAGTTATATCTTAATCAATTTGAAAAGGGCCAAAAAAACCATACTACTTAGACAAAATACTAGAAGAAACAGCTATTTAGAGAAACTTCTTTCAGGAAATCATCTCTGGTGATGGGGAGAAGAGGGGCGGGACTACTAGTTCATATTACAATTAAATATTAAATTATGTTTATATTTACTCAGAAAAAAATGAACGTTAAACATAATCACTTAAGGACACAAGTGAACCCTAAGGTTTCAGGGGGAAAATGGTTCAAGGTTACAATTCAAGAAAGAAATACGAAGAGCTAATGAAAATAAGAAGAAAGTGTTTGAACTTACTTGTAACCAAAGAAATCCCATGATAAACTATTTTTCTTATCAAAATAGCAAATATTAACAAAAAATCATATCATTCAATGATGGCGTGGATGAAATGAGATGAACTGTTTCGCACATTGTTGGTGTAATCATCCAAGAGGACAAATTGGAAATGTGTATTAAGGTGCTAAAAGATATTCATATCTTTTGATGCAATGGCTCTATTTTAGGAATTCATCATGAACATAAAATTAAATGGTTAAATCAGAGAATGGACCAAATATATATATACAGAAGGGTTCATCACTGCACTATTATTTCCAATGTTTTATTATGAAAAATTTCAAACAGAAAATTTTAAAGAAAAATTGTGTACTACTATATACTGACCACCTAGATTCAACTATTGATAACATTTTGACATATTTGAAAGTAAGCTGTCAATATCCTGACACTTCATCTTTAATAGATTATGCCAGTGCTATTTATAATAGCAAAGTTTTAGAAAAACCAAGCACACAGCTGCAAAAAAAAAAAATGCTATATAGGTTATAGGATATTATGTAGATATTAAAATGTAGTTCATGATGCATTTTTGATGACCTTGAAAATTCTTATAGTATACTGATAAATAAATAAAGCAAAAGTCAAATTGTATTACCTCAGCAATAAAACACCAGTAGTTAACAGAGGTTATGTCTGGGTGTTGGGATTGTAGGTAATTTTTAGTTTTTATTATGTTTTTTAGTTTTTAGCAAAAACAAACAACAAATATCTAATTAACGTTTTAGCAACAATAAATTCCAGAAATGATTTGTTTCCTCAACAAATATTACACAGTGGGTTCTTTCTTATGTGTAATGTCGTATTGCACTACCACTATTAACACTATTTCTGAAATCAAAATACCAGTTTGCAGAAACTTTAGTAAAGGCTGTGGTGAGTTCCTCTAGTTTTTAGTCAACTGTTCACCTTTGAGAGCAGTTTGCAGGCTGCACACCATTTATTGGAAACTAAGAGTGAGTTCCTATCTGGGTCAGCTCTTGAAGACAGAGCTTGGCTGACCTCAGTGTCCCCAGGTTGTAGAAGAAGGTGGGACTCAGCCACCAGGCTGAACGCCCACTCTGTTGCTTAGAGATCATTCCTTGTTCCTGGAAACTATTTAGAGTGACCGCAGAATATTCCCCTTGGCTTTTTGGTTTCTCTTAGCTTTACTGAAAGGCTTGAAAAAAGTGTGAATTACCATCAGGCCATGAGTGGGACCTTAGAATTTTTGTCCTGCTCTAGTTGAGTGCCTTAGTAAGGGCAACTTCTTTTTCAGAGGAAAAATAATTTGACAAGATCACCTTCTGGACGCCCACAGTGGGAGGAATGGAGGTGGGGGAGGAATCTAAAATAAAAGCTCCTTTTGAGCTAACAGTGAGCTGGATTCACTCTGTTAGCAGGTTCCCCACCTCTCTGGGCTTGTTTCTTCATCTGTAAAATGCTAAGTCTGGACTTGGTGACTTCTCAGGACTGTTTAATGTGATCCTCACATGGGTCCTGGTTATGGCTAGAGAGGATATCATCAGCCCAAATACCTAGGGAATACAAAAGAAAATCAAGAGAGAGGACACTCAGAGCACGTGCCCACACTGGTCAGGCCTCCTGTCCTTGTTAGGGGAAGAACTCCCGTCCGGAAATGTGTGAGCACCACCCACTTAGACCCAGTCTCCAACTGCTTTGTGGTGCATCCCTGGCTGGGGTTTCATGAGGTTATCTCAACTTGTAGACCTCGTGCAAGTTCCCAACTGCAGGGATGGCACTACTTTATTTGGGCATTTCCTACACAGCCTGACACAAAGTTCTGCACACCCAGCTGCCCAACTGCACACACAGGGCCTATGTTTGCTGCCATCTCCTGCCCCCTGGCCTTTGCCCCAGGGCCTGCCTAACCTGCCAGGCTGCTCAGTCACAGTAAAAGATTGATTCACTTCAGTGGAAGGCAGATTTGGGGATTGGTGCTTTTGAATCATTTTCAAAAACAGAAACTGGATATTGAATACAAACTCCTACAATGTTCTCTCTGTCTCAGCCCTCTTCGCAGAATTATCACAAATGAATAGATATAATATCAGGCAGGAGGTACCATTCAGAAGAGAGATTTATGCAAAGATCCCTCATAATTTATCTTTTTTGGAATACTGAGGCTGCTCCAGAGTTTGAGAGGATGTTATGTGAGAAAATAGTAGAAATAATTACCCTGCACTCCCCCTGCCCCCCAGCACTATGGAAATCAGTGACTTGCCACAGATGGCCTGTGATTAATGTGAACTGAATTTTACAAGGCATAATTTTGCCTCCCACCCAAGGCAGTACAATAATAAAATTCATGAACTTCTAAATATGACATCTTTGACTTTTCTCATTTGCTGCTGCTGCTGCTGCTTCTTCTTCTTCTTCTTCTTCTTCTTCTTCTTCTTCTTATTATTATTATTATTATTATTATTATTGTTATTATTATTATTTTCTAAAATCTATGGCACAGAGAGTTAAGTTACCAACTAAAAATTAAATACCTCAAACTTTGAATATTATTGATTTGTAAAAACACAGAGAGCTGAGCAAAAGTAGAACTTCTAGCTTCATACTGTAAAAAAAAAAATTTTTTTAAATACAGTGTTCTTACTAGTGTGTTTTATTAAAAGCTGCCTGCCTGACTACTCACAGACACACACTGGCCAACACCATCTGGTGAAAGCCTGGGTAAGTGGCCAGCCCTGACCAGTGTGATTGATTTAGGTTCCTTGTCGGTGCCTGCAAACTGTCTTCCATACCAATTTCCTTTGACCTCTAGAACAATTTGAAAACAGATGACATTTTGCCATGGAAAGCTCTTGGAGATATGCCCAAGATTTTGATATGGGAAAATTTTACATCTATTGCTTAATAAGTCCAAAAACACATCATAAAACTACCATAACTTATGGTACTTTAGTTCACTGCATCAAAAAATAAATACAATTAAAAACAACAGAGGGAGTTTATTTCCCATAGTAAGTTCAGAGGGAGAGCTGTAGTTCCTGGGGTGGGGCAGTTGTTACTTCTCTTTCCCCATAGGGGGAGCTCTTCCAATCGCTCCCTTCTTTCCTCACCAACTTCCTTCTTCGCTCCCTGGGAGTTGCTAAATCTGGTTGTTCAGATTCTAGGACACTGACTGGGTCATGTTCAGCGGGATAAGTGTGCTAGAAGTTGGTGGCTCTCCTGCAGTAAACTGATTCAGGGCAGACTTGTCCATCTTCCATTCTCAGTGGTATAAGAGCTGAAGTCTTGGCCAGTTGAGGAGGGAGCCTAGCAATTTCTCTTCCCTTCTCTCCCATGGGGGCCATGCAGGGGCATGTATCTCCTTTGCTGTCAACTAGAGGGTGATGAAAGCCCAAGATTTGGATTTGGACTTAAGAGGAAACTGAGGACTCCCCTTCATGACTTAGGTTTCAATTCTTTTCACTGTCATTTTGCACAGAGTGCTAGTTCTCCAACTTTAACCAGCAACAGAATCACAAGAAGGGCTTGTTAAAACACAGGCTGCTGGGCCCCAGCTAGAGTGTTTGACTCAGTAGGTCTGGAGTGGGACCTAAGAATTTGTGTTTCTAACACATTCCCAGGTGATGCTGAAGCTGCTGATCCAGGGAGTGCATTTTGAAAATCAATGGCCTAGAGTTGCAGACACAGCCTAGTTTATTCAACTTTCTATTACAAATTGGGTGTTCCTTGGTCCCTAGATGAATACCATCAAAACCTCACTCTGACCTCTAAAAAGAGTAATAAAATTATTAAATTATTCCAGAAATAGATGATGGGTTTTATGATGTAACAATAAGGAACTTGAGAGTGTTTTAACCTGGAGAGAAACAGGTCACAGAATCTCAAGGAAGAAGCTGACCATGTGTCCTTCATACATGGATAACAAGACTTAAGTGGCAGTGAGAGTGGGCTTGGCAGACATAAGGAAAGATTTTCAAGCTGCAGTGCAAGCAGACAAAGGGAAGCTGTGAAATCCTACACCCAGAGATCTCTAAAAACAGTACCAATGACCATCTCACTTGTATGGCTTGAACCTGAATGAAAATACACATTTCTGGAAGAGTCACAATTAATTTGACCCTCACTCTCTTCCAGGAACTATGCCAAATGCTATATTTTATCTTGTTTCATTCTTATAACAATTCTATAAAGTCAGCGTTAATATTGCCATTCTACAAATGAGGAGGCTGACACCACAAAGTCCTTTGCTCATCTACCTGGTAAGTAGCAGAACTCAAATTCAAACCATGTCAGTATGATTCCCCATCCTAATTTTAGGTAACACATGAAGCAATAATTAGCTATACTACTGGCATTTTGTATTTTCAGATTAAAGAGTCATTCTTGTCCCAGGAGATTGGGACACATAATAGGTAAGTTTGGTTGGTTGGGTTGTGGGGAAGAGAGATGGGGCAAGAGGTGTTGGGAACATGAAGATGCTGGCCAACCATTGGGGAGCTGGGAAATGATATGAAGATTCTGGATGCTTGTGGAGCAGATCACATTGAAGAAGTTGGATGAAGCCATTAAGCTCTTTGTGCTTCAGCCGTCCCGGGTGCAGCCAGAGAGCCAGAAGGGGACACCACTAACCACCCTGCTGAAAGACCCCTACATCCTCATTGCCACAGGGTCCATCTGCTTTGCAAACATGGGGGTCACCATGCTGGGGCCGGGCCTGGCCATCTGGATGATGGAGATCATGTGTTCCCGCAAGTGGCAGCTGGGTTATGAGCATCCGTGGTGGCGATTTGTAGCTGGGTCTCTTCCTCCACTGTGCTTGGCACTTGCTGAGTCAGCCTGTTCCCTTGGGACAGGCTTTTAGTTCTGGAAAGCTTATATATATATATATATATATATATATATATATATATATATATATATATATATATATATATATTTTAAAGGGGCTCTTCAAATTTAAGGTATAATGATACTTATGATAAAAATTCAACAGTTTAGAAGATGAAGAAATCAATGGAAATAATAAAAGGCAAGGTAAGAAATGAAAAGGATAAAATGTAGAGGTCCACATCCAACCAACCGGAGTACCAATAAAAGAGGAGAGAGAAATGGAGAAGGGGGAAGGATTAAAGAAATATAAGAAGCTTCCCAGCTCACAATTTGCCTATTTCACAATTTTGCTTGGGTCAAATTCTATTGTTAAGCTCCTGAGTGTAGCCAATATAAAAGAAACTCAAATTTAACAGTGGCTTAATCAAAATGGAAGTTTATTTTTCTTTGACATGGAGGTCCAAACTGGTAAGGCAATTTTTCTTTGTGAAGATGTCAGGGACCCAGGCTTCTTCCATCTGATTGCTTTGTTGTCCTCAATATGTGACCTTATCTTGTGTTGCAGGTGGCTGCTCCAGTTCCACTGCCATATTCTAGCCATTGGGACCAGACCCAGAAGTTATATATTACCTTCACTTATATACTTTTGGCTGGAACTTAGTCATATGGCCATATCTAGCTTTAAGGGAGTCTAGGAAATGTAGTTTGGTAGTTTTTTGCATAGCCATGTGCCCATCTGAAAATAAAGAGTTCTATTATGGAAGAAAGGGAAAATGGATATTAAGAAAAATTTAGCACTCGCTGCCTTAGTAGGCTCTCTCAAAGTAACTTAGAATGTGTTTCCTTTGGTAAAATACCATACTTGCAAAATACATTTCAAAACCTGCTCTTTCTCCTTTATTCACCACCAACAATGAAAAGTCACCACTAGCTACTCTGTCACCTGATTACAAAACCTGGAAGTCACCTTTGCCACTTTCTTCTTGCCTACTTTCAAATAGAAAATGTGTCCCATTAAGGTAAAGACTGTCTTTGTTGTATTGTATTCCCAGTATCCAGCAAGGTGCTGGAGGTGGGGGAGGACGCAGGCCACTCTCTGCTTAAACCCTGTTAGATACCCATGGTTCTTAGAATGAAGTTAGTACGCCTTTACGGCATCCAGATCATTTATGACCTGTCCAATCTTTCCTCTCTCCTCTCTATAGCCTTCTGTTCTACTCACTGAAGCCATTTCCTGCCACTCTCAGTGCCCCACACATGGTGTGGAGCACTGTTACCATGTCCTGGAATGCTTATGACCACCTTACCCAAACCCATTCTTCAACTGTCACTTATTCTTCAGGACTTAACTTAGATGTCCCTTCCTCCAGGAAGTTTCTTGGATCTGTTAACTTAAAAATAGAAAACCAAAGTAAGAGGCAACAAAAATTTATTTGAGATTACAGAATTGCAACTCAGGCAGAAATATAAATTGTGTCCTGATTACAGGGTGAAGACAAGGGGTTTTTATGAGAAAGAGAAGGGAAATGATCACAGGAGTAGAGGAAAGGAATTTCTATTGATGCTAACAAGTTACTCTTAAGTTATACATGGCTGGTTACTGATTTTTATATTCAGTATATCAACAGTCTTTGTGACCAGGATGTCTATTTTCCTGTTAGTTTTATAAACAAGTTGTTTGTAAGACAATGTTGCTTTGGCCCAGTCCAAAGTTCATTTTGCTCGTTCAAACATTCCAAAGGTTCAAGGAGCAAGACATGCAAATAGTTCCTCTGCAATGGCTGCTCTGGCTCTATTTTAAAATGGCTCCATTTACATCAACTTTTCACAGATCCTAGTTTAGTTCTAAACCTCTAGGCCCCTCTTCTATGTTCCTCTATCTGTCCGAGCGATCCTCCTTTATAGCACTCATCACTTTCCCTATTTTCTTGATTTTCTCTCTATCCCCATCATAACAAAATACCTGTTGTGTAGCTTAATATGTTGAGTTCACTTAAAACTCCAAGAATCAAATTGTACTCAATACTTCTGTATGGTGTACCTCACAAATGAGGACTGTACAGAATACAGCCAGGACAAGGCTAAATTCATTTCACAAACATTTATTGAGCACCTGCTTTGTGACTGAGAAAAAGGGTTAGGTATGGCATGACCTTTTCCAAGAGGAGTCTCCTAGTCTCGTTGAGAGGACAAGACATTCAAAGACAGATATGCTCTGACAAACTTCTCCCCTTGAGTATGTAATTCTTCCTCTTCTCAGGGCTTGGAAGTGGAGCTTGTGCAAACCTGACGCCTACATGCCATCCCAGCTCCCTCCTAGGTCCATGTGGAAGGAAGAAGGTGGGCCAAGGAACTGGCCTCAGAGGACATTCAGGTCTCCACACTTCTCACACTGTTTCAGATTTTCAGCTTTGTCTCCTGAGATGAGCATTTGCGTTCTGCCTCCTTGCTTTGGTGCCTTTAAGGTATCTTAGGGCCTTTTATTCAGTCCCTTAAAAATGGCAATTAAAGGTGAGCAAAGCAAAGCTTCATCCAGGCATCTGCAAGTAAAGAAATGTCTTGAGGCGGTTTAGATTTAGTCTGAGGACGATACAGGTGGACTCTTCCCACCATCCCCCTCCTTTATATTTTTCAGGCACAAGATGAAAAGTTATCTGAGCTCTGTAGAGGGTCAAAATCTGTGTCTGAACATGTCTGGATTCAAAGAAAAGGTCATATCACTGGTTCCCCAGTGTTTTCGTAATCCAAGTAATGTAAAGAGGAAGCAAGAGAACTAAATGTTAAATCAAGCTGTATTCAGAGACTGTAATATATGGATCAGCCCTACGGCCAGACCAGGAGGAAACCTACAGAACAAAGAAAAATTTCTGCAAGGATTGCTAACAAACCATTTCCCCACACTGTGAAGTAAAAACAGTCTTTAAGTGGTGCCCCACACAAAATAAAATTATTCATTCTCTATGGCTAAAATCATGGGGAACCTATGGATCAAAAGCTGGGAAATACCAGCAGCCCTATCACTATATGCCCATATCAAAGGAAAATGGGTAAACAGTCTTTAAGCTGTAGTTCACAGAAACTAAGAATGATTTTTAAACTGGATTCCCCATCGGGGCTTTTTTCTTGTTTTGGCTTTTTTCTTGTCTTTGCTTTTGTTTTTGCTTTCTCTTGTCTTTGCTTTTTTTGCTTTTTCTCTTCTCTTATAAACTTTCCTTTCAATTCTAACATTGGTATGTGTTTGAATTCTTTCCTGCACTCAACTCTTTTCTCTCTCAGTGCAGGGCTTGAGCTCCTTGCTACACTTGGGGAATTTGCCTTGTCCTGCATCATAAGGACTAAGCATTCTGCGACCCTATCCTTGGATAAGGAAGAGCTCTGGAGAGAGGAACACCTCTCAGAAGGAGGCAAAGGCTGGACCTTGCTTACTTGTAGTTCACTGGTGTGTGCAGCAGTCTCTGAGCACTTCCTTCTAGCACTTCAACAACAATCTATTGTGTCATGCTTTCACCAGACAGAGAATAACACCTGTACAAAGAGATATATTGTAGCACAGTTTATTGTAACAAAAGACTATCCACTGTTAACAGGCCGCTTAGATAAATTATGGTCTCCCATACCATGGAAAGTCTGGCAGCCATTAAAAAGAAGGTGCTAATATGAAGTGATCTCTAAGATATATTGTTATGAGAAGAAAAGAAGATGCAGAATAGTGTTCATAGCTTTGATAGTATAAAAAAGAGGATTAATCTATCTGTCTCTCTATCTACACACACATACACATAAACATATATAATCTTAAATGCTTAGTGGCTTACTGTTGATGCCCTGGGAAGCGGGAACTGAAGAAATTAAGATGAGAGGAAGACTTAAGCTTCATTATATATATTTCAATAATATATGACTTTTTAAAAAGTCTTAAAAATAATGTTCCTTTTTCAGTTAAAAAAAATGTGTCATAAAGAGGGTTTGAAATTCACTGTTGTTGAATACCCTGCTGGGCACTTGGTGTGCATTACCTCATTTACTCTTCATAACAACCCATAAGGAAGGTATTATTACCTCCAAATTACAAGTGAAGGAGTACACTCGCAGATACTGAAATCCAACAAGGGCCACCAGCGCCAGGCCCAAGATGTTCAAAGCTGACTGAGCCCTGGTTCCCACAGTGACACTGAGAATTAAGGACAAGAACACAATGTTTGGTGAAAAGTGTCAAGATCTAATGAGGGGGCATGACTGCTTAGGGATCACATCGCAGAGTATTTCTTTGTGATGTTTTGAACCTTTAATGTTGAGGCAGATTAGCCAGGAGAAGAAATGGGGGCAAGGTGAAGGGAAACAGGAGCATCTGTGAGACAAAGCAACAAAGGCCAAGGAATAAAGGCGAGGAGAAATGGTTCATTGCAGAGAGTGCAAGTCCAGGTGTGACGAATAGTGGAGATGAAGCTGCAGACAAGGGCTGGAGCACACAATGGATACCCTTGCCCAATGTCGAAGGCAGCTAAGAGCCACTGCAAGGTTTAAATTGTGGACCATCAAGAGGGAAGATTCATTTGATGTGAACCCATAGAAAGACTTTATCTGCTGAGATGGACTCCCCATGGTCAACCGAGGACTTACATTTTATAAATAATAAAAGCCTAGAGGCCATTTGCCGACAGGGTCGCCTCCTGTATTCTGTGTACCAAGAAAAACCTCAGACCAAACCCCTGACTTCCCCCACTTGTTTACACTATCTGAGTCAACCATTGCAGGAAACCCTGGTTTCCTCTTTTGACCAGTAGACTGATACCTGAGCCATTCAATCAGAACTGCACAATTATATCCTCATTGCATCTATACTGGCCAATCAGAACTGCTCTACAATGACCAATTAGAACACATGATACTGACCGATCAAAACTGCATGATTTGGACCAATCAGAACTGTGCAAATTTGAAAACCTCATTCACATGAAATTGAACCAATTGGGAACGTAGGCAGGAACTTTCCCTATGAAAGGTGGCCTCCCCTCTGTCTTGGTAGAGTACATTTTCAGTATCCATCAGACACTGCATGTCCCCAGTTTGTAAACGTTTCACCTGAATAAAGTCTCTTTTTTTCCATATGTGCTCCTCTTTGGAAATATTGGTTTACAAAACAGAGGAGGTAAGAGTTTATCACCCTTACCTGAAGGGGCATTCATCACTCTGTTTTCTGTTTATTCCTCATCACTCTGTTGTCTGTTCTTTTTGACACTTACTACTAGCTCCAAAATCCTGTTTGTAGTTTACTTGTCTGTCCCTCTCAACCAATATAAGCTTTAGAGAGCAAGGACCACATGTGTCTTGTTTGCTACACTATCTCCATGCCTAGAGCAGTGCCTGGCATGCATAAGCACTCAGGATTTAATAAACAGTGCATTTTGATTGAAGACCTACTATGTACCTGATACAAGTCATGGTCCCTGCCTCCCAGAAGGAAGACAAGATAGAGCTTCCACCTGCCCTCCAGACCTACTCTCTGCCTTCTCCACTGATACTGTATCCTGGGAGGTGGGCCTCTAGGAGCTACCTCAGTGGTTCCTTTACTCTCTGGCTTCTAAGAAGCTCCAGCCAATGGGTAGTGCTGGCAGGAGATCAGGGAGAGGGGCTCTGTTAACAGTGTCTTTTTATTTTATGTATCCTGATGCTTTGACTTCTGGGGGCTTTTATATGCAAACTAACCAACCAGAGTCCAGACTCCCAACTGCCTTCTTTCTCAGCTCTCATGTGTTGGGCCACAATCCCCCAGGTCCAATCACCAAATACCAGAAAACTAGGGATAGCCCCTACACTCTAGTTCTGCTGAGATTATTTAAATCTGCTTACACTGCCTTGGCTATTCTTTCCTGTGGAAACCACAATTGAGAATCTTGCTCAGATTTTCCCGACTCCCTCTGACTTCTGACAAACTCTGGTACTTCTATGTGTGGCTTCCATTCCCCGGGGTATGCCATGCCTCCTGTTTCTAGGGCACTATGATATCCATCATGATAGTCATTTTGTGTCTGTGTGTCTTTCCATTCCTGATCAAAATCAATCTTTGGTACCCTAAAAACTGGAGCACAGTGAGTTTGGAATATACATCCCCTTGTTGCCTGGCCAGTGGAGGGCTGGTTGCATCCCTCAAATGAAGGTCCCAGCTCCTGTCCAGGTGGCTCTCTCCACATGACGCTGGCCTCTTAGGTTCTGGTAACTGCCCTCTCTCTTTGCCCCTTCAGGTAAGGGTGGCAAGCTCTTACTATTTCCAGTGTTTCCCTACAATTTGTCTACTCTTCAATAAGTAGTTTCTTTATTAAACTCTGAATGATCCTAATCTGCATGTGCCATCTACTTCCTCCTTGGGACCCCAACTGATACAGAGTTGTAAATCATTGTAACACTGTGATCGCTAGGTTCTTAACAGTTAGTGAATGAAAGTAGAATGAAATGCATCCAAAAGAGCTGTATCAGATGCTAGAAGAAAACAAAGGAGGCAGAAACCAATTGTGTTGGGATTAAGGGTGATTTCAGGCAGGAGTTGGCCTTTGTACTGGGCCTGGAAGAATGGGAAAATTTTCATCATCAGACATTGCAGTTTGAGGGATGGGGAAATATATCCCAGATGGAAAAACCAGCTCAACCCAAGTGATGACAGCAGGAAAAATCAAGGCTTATATGTGGAACAGTAAGAAATCAGTTTGGCAGAGGGACAATGTTTGCAAAAGGTAGTGATTGGTGATGCAGCTGAAATGATAACTGGGAGTAAACCACAGAGGGAAGGTCAAAGTGGGCTAAGGAATTTGGATTTGTTGCTATTTTGCAAATATATTGCACTGGAGAGCCATCAAAGGGTTTTAAGCAAGAGTTTAGATTACAAAAAAAGCAGGGGGCAGTGGCAGGGGGAAGGAATTCTGCAGGTAGGGAGCTCAGCAATGAGGATCAATTATCTTTGCTCTTTCTAATGAGGGATAGGTCTTAATTGGGCAATCACTTGCTTCATCATTATTATTATCGTTATCATTGCTTCCACTTCCAATTTCTTCCCACACCCTGGGTCCTCAGCAGCTTGTCATCATAAACAGGATCCATACATTGATGCATTCTGAAGAGTCACCAGGCAAAAAAATTGCCATTTGAGTATCTACTAATAGCTGGAGAAGGAAAGCAGTTGATAAGTGGAAGCATTGAGACCAAACTCATGAGTGATCTCTGGTTTTCTGATCAACCATCAGGTCAGCCTAAAGAAAGACTCTGAAGCCAGCTCCAAAAAGGTACAGAAAAGTGGCTTCTTTTTAGCTAAGCAGGTAACCAGTGATAACAGAGTAGTTAGGGCTTGGGTTTGGAGGTGAGGCAGACCAAATATGAATTTCAGCTCCTCCACTTACTAGCTATGTAATCTTGGGTATATTATTAACCCTTTTGTTTTCCATTTCTTTGATTCAAATTGGGGGTAATAATATCCCTCCCTCTCTTCCCCTATAAAGTTGTTAAGAGGATTAAATAAGATAAATATGGGAAATTCTGGGCATATTATCTGGCACCAAGTACTCCAAAAGTGTGAACTGTTATCATTGAGTATATTACAACCATTTTCTTTCAATAGCACCTGGCAGATACTATCAATGTGTTTTTAAGCAAGTCCTTCTCTGCAGACCGACATATCCTTGCTTGCAGTAAATTAAGCACATCACGGCTATCCCTGACAAGTTCTTCCAACTTCCTTCCCCAATAACTACCCATGAGCAACAAGAAAAATAAACATTAAGTCAGAATTAAACACCAAATACTTCCTTCACATGGGTTTAGGTAATGAATCAATTGAAATAAGCTGACAAGAGATTCTATAAGGAGCTCTTGAGAGAAAAACAAAGGATGCTGCAAATATAGGCAGAGTTGTTTATTACTGTGGGGTTGCTTTATAGTAGTCTTGGTAGTAAGGAAATATGCATAGGGACAAAAAGAAAAGTAACTCAAATTCTTAGGCAAGCAAAACACTTATCTTCATTACGCTCAGCAAAATAGATATTATTACTGAGACTGAAGCAATAAAATATTGTTCTAGAAGCTCTGAGTGAGGCATTAAAAAAATGAAACACTAAAGGAGAGCAAAAAAGAGCTATTATTCTTCTTGGAATCATCCCCCAACCACCCAGTTCTTCTTCTTAGAAGCAACCAGTTACCAATTTCATATGAATCTTTTGGAAGACATTCTGTACATAATCAAGCAAAAAGATTTTACCCTTTTGTGTTCAAATGGTAACAAACCAAATGCATTGTTCTTCACTCTATTCCATGTATCTTGATAATCATTGTAAAATCAATACACAAGAGTTTCATTTCTTCTCAGTTGCATGATAGTCTATCATATGCATATACCATAATTCACTTAATGAATCCCCTATTGATGGACATTACATTGTTCCCAATCTTTTGCTATTACAAAGAGTGCTGCAATAAATAGATTTATACCCATAGCCTTTCTCACCTGTACAGATAGCATTTTAAGTATATCAGAGTTTCCTCATCTTTTAGGGGCAGGAGTCGCAGACACTCTGAGAATCTTATGGAAGTGATGCCCCTTACTAATGCCTATCCCATATCCCCTTTAACAAGCCAGTGCACCAAACTCCTAGCTGCAGTGAGTGTGGGCTTCTAATGGCTCAGAGTTGCCCTTTCCTCCAGGGTGCCACCCTGTCCTGAAGGTGTGGCACCCCAACCTCACCCCTCAGCATTCCTGACTGTCACAGGGGTACAAAACTATGACCAACTTTATGGTGCAATTCATCCTCCAGTGTGCCATGGAATCAGGTTAAAGCTAGACTTCAGCTGAGGACACATCCTTTCTTGATTTTTTCCCTGCTCTATCTTGCTTTCCTTAATCCCTTTTCCCTGAGGTAATTCCCTCATGCAACCAAATTCCTATTTAAAGCTGTGCTTTGAGGGTACCCAATCTAATATAGCCTTTCTCCTCAGAAAAATGTACTCACAGATACCCATGAAAACTTTACAGATAATTTCAGAATTCAAAGACTCCCTGAGTTACAGAAAAGCTTTGTGTGGAATAACACAGGGCTCTACTTTTAAACATCTTGAAACATCTCTCACAAATAGAAATACCACCTCACATGTGAGATTACATTATATTTGGCCATTTCTTCTGTATTTTAATTTATTTCATTTTTAGTGGAAGACGTCACCTTGATTAACTGCCTTTAGAGCTTCAAATATTTTAATCAATAGTTGGATTGTTTACAATTAATGGGTTAAGAAGTGGAAAATTTTACCCCCAAATAGTCTCCAGTTCTCAAATGCGTGCCCAGAATAAAGTGTTTTTACCTCCAGGAAAATGGTGAAAATGAGAAATCTTTCCAAGTTGCTTGGTGTGTGTGTGTGTGGGGGGGGTGGTATTGCGGGGTATTTCCTCAGTTTTTGAGGTTAGATGTCCCGTAGGGGTTCATAGAATCCTGGGGGACATATTCTTCTGGAATTTGACAGTTTCTGATATCTAGTTTTCAAAAGTTATAGGAAAACCCCTTCCTCCATCATTGGCAAAATGAAATGCTGCAGATTCTTCCAGCTGGGTTTAATGAATTAAATATATAGGTCATGAAGAATACCTTTACTCTTACCAACCAAAAAGTGTCTAAATATAGCAGTCCAAGTCTCCACAGACACTTATCAGAGCTTTATTTTTAGTGCTTCCCCAAATAGGGAGAAGTCATGGGTGAGAGGAATAATAATAATAATAATAATAATAATAATAATAGTAATAATAGTAGCAGCAAAAACAGCAGCAGCATTGATAGCAGTTATTTATTGAGCATCTGCTATTAGCACTATGCTAGGCATTGCGCTAATTAGTTTACATGCATTATCTGATTTAAATCCTTGTAACAATCTCATAAGATGGGGCTGACATAGGAGGAAAATGAGACACTCAGAGGTGCTATTTTCAACCTCAGTGACATATTCATATCAAATCAAGAATCTCCAACCTTTTCCGGATAAAAAGCAAACTAAAGTCTTATGATTGCCCATGGTAGAAATGGGTTGAGTGGAAAAGAAGTAAGGAGATACGGGGTAAGGAGAATTTGCTGAAAATTAGAATTGCTCACAAATGTACCATTGACCATGGAGAATGCCTTGAGATGGTGGTAGCTGAGTAGAGAAACACTCCAGGTCTGTTAAATGAGGTTTCTAAGGTGTGAATTAATCACAGCCTTCAACCTTCTGATCCCATTAAATAGTAGATATGAGTTACATAGGGAGCAAAACATCCACTTTATTATGCAAGGTGGATTGGAGAGCATGATTTGGATCCTCAGACAAATTAATGGTCCTACCCCATTTTCCAACTTATATCAGGGAGGCTGGGCATGGGAAAGCAGCATAGAGATCAGGCCTAGCCTCACAGCTTGTGAGTCTAAGAGAGTGAAAGAGAGATGGAGCAGAAAGAGGGGACATCCTGTGTGCAAGGACTTTAACTCATTAACTTCACCCAATAGAGAACACGAATATCAAGAAACCAATGGATGCTAAACTCTAGTTATTTAAGCAACCAGATAAATAACTCTCCCTATAGGAGGAAGACTGAGAGCTTAGAGAAGGACTAGAAATGTTATTCTAGAATTATTTCCTCTGGGAAATAGAATATATGTTCTCTCTCCTCTACAGAAATGTTAAGATAGGTTACTGTACCTCCTGCCTCAACCCTCATGTCATCCCAAACCTCAACAGGAACCTCTGCCATAAAGTCTCAATTGCTCAATTTTAATTTATTTTCCTCTAACGGATGCCACATATCACAGAAATACCAAGAGTTAGATTCTAATAGAAACAGATAAAACAAGAACAGAAGCATAAAGAAACAAAATGCTTCAGGCAGATTCTCCACCACTGATTAAAGAACAAACACTCCAGAATGATATGACTCTAAGTTAGACTCCTCTTGATCACTTCACTTTTGCTCCTCCTTCCTCAGAATTCTAAAGATTTCAATCCATAAAAAGGAAGAGTATTTTCATAATGCTCTACTCTCATATCTTGAGTCCTATGGGTAAAGGTCCAAATGTCAAAGAGAAAAATGTTTAGATTATCCCTGGAATACAGTTGCTATTTGGTAAACACTCTCCATTCTTTTTTGAGGTTTTTCTAGGCAGAAATTGGGAGACAATAAGTATTGTCTTTTACAGTTTTGTAAAAATAAACAAACAAACAAAAACATGAAACAAAGCATGGAAACAAATTATCTCCCAAAACTAAAATTTGACCCATTAAGGGAAAGAATTCTCATGCAGTTGCTCAGATGTGGACATACGAAAATTATGTATAAAAATATATAGAACATATAGCCCTTTGGTGGTGATAAAAATGTTTTACATAGAAAATCTAGATGGCTTTCACTGTGCTGATGATTTTTAGCTAAGACACCAAAGAAAGAAATGGTTGATAATCTGGACTTCATTAAAATGAAAATCTTCTGCTCTTTGAGAGACACTATTAAAAGAATGAGAAAACAAGCCATAGACTTGGAGAAAATATTTGCAAAAGATATATCTGATAAAAGACTGTTATCTAAAATAAATTAAGAACACTTAAAACTCAACAGTAAGAAAACAAACAATCTAATTTTAAAAATGGGCAAAAGACTTAAACAGATATCTCACTAAAGAAGATAAACAGAGGGTCTGAGCAAGAAAGCGGAGTAGGTAAACCCTGTGCTTGCCACCTCTTATGACCACATTAGAATTACAACTAAATTATAGAACAATCGATCTTGAGAACCATCTCAAGACTGGCTAAACATAACTCTTAAGACTAAGACTATTGAGACGGGTAGGAGGGGCAGAGATGCAAAATGGACTGACCCCACAACCACATGTGGCAGTTGAACATCAGAAGATATATCTCAGTTGTGGAAGTCCCATCAGAGGAGTGGGGTCTCCTAGCCCTGCACCAGGCTTCCCAGCCCAGGGTTCCAGTGCCAGGAAGAGGAGTCCCCATAACTATGAAAATCAGCAAGGATTCCACCCAGCCAAGTGGTATGGGAGGCTGCTGGAAACCCAGGTGTCCCCTTAAAGGGCCCGCACACAGACTCATTCACTCAGAGGCACTCGCCCTGGGCTCTGGCGGAAGAGCAACAACTCAAGAGGCACCAAAGACATGCAAAGAAAGACTGAGTTGTGTGGCTTCAGGGCAAGGGCTAGAAAGACAACCTCCATTATTCCTGTGTTGAACCCTTCTCCTATGGAATTTACAGGCAGGCACCATCTTTCCTGTGTTGAACCCTCCCCCAACATGGCCACATCTGAAACTGCATTGACCTGCTGAACTCTGCTCACCCCATCCAGGTGATTCCCTGGGACCCTACCATGACCAAGTCATGAAGCAACACTGTTGGCACTTCCGGCTCCTGGGCAACTAGCCTCTCCCCATGCACTGCAAGAGGCTCTTTCGGTAGCAAATAGCAGACTACGGTTTGTGTGCTGCTTGAGGTACTTTTGGTGGCAATCAACCAGCCACAACCTGAGCTTCAGACTTTCTTAGACAACTCTCAGGGGTCTGTGGGACCTAGATAAGCTGTGGCTGGCCTTGGTGTTCTCTGGGCATTCTACAAACTGGCCCCAGGCTCAGCACTGGTGCCAGAGCTGATCTGCATTAGCATTGAGAACACCACTTGCCCCACCCAGGTGATTCCCTGGGACCCTTCTCTGTCCAGCTTGTGCAGCACCACAGGAGGCACTTTTGGTGGCAGGCAATGAGCCTCAATCTGTGCTGAAATCTTTCTTGAACAACTCTTAGAAGTCTTCAGGCCTGAGGCAGGTGGCAGCTGGCCATGGTGTACTCTGAGACTATTGAGAGGGGCCCCAGAAACAGCACTGCTGCCAAATTTGAATCTTTACTAACCTTGTGAGCACTTGCCCTACCCTGGTGCCTTCCTGAGACCCTGCCTCACTCAACCCATATATCGACAGCGGCTCTTTCAGTAGCTGAGCCTTATGGGCCGCCAGCATGTTGTGTCAGGCCTCGAGATGCCTTAGGCCTTTTGCTGAACTGCCCTAGACCTGGTACTGCTGGTAGCTAGCCTCAGTTCTGTATGGCCACCCTCACACACCTCCAGGTCCAACACAAACAGCGACTAACTGCAGATATCTTTGGACCTCCTACTAAGTAGCCCCTGGCTGATCATAGGCAGTAGCTGACCTTGGCCTGTATGGGAGCCCCTCAGGAGAGGAAACAGAACCAACATACCTGGAAGCTGTTGTGGCTTTAGACCACAAGAGCACTACCTGATTAGCCTTAAAAGCAGAACTCCAAAAAGGTGGTCTCCAGAGGCACAAGAATCAACTGGGGCAAATCCTTCTTTGAGGGGACAGCCCCCACATAGCAGCTCATACACTGTGGGCATGGTCAATACTCACAGTCAGTTAGCCTGAGAGTGAATCTCACCCACTGATGTGCCAAAAGCAGTCAAGGTTAAACTTCAACAGGAGGGCATATACACTTATACAAGAGACATTCCTGGAGTACATGGTGTAGGTGATCAGGGAAACTGTGCCATTAGGGCACCTACTACATAAGGTCACCTTGTGAAGACTAAGAGATATAGCAGATCTACTTAATACATAGAAACAGACAAAGAGAAGCAGCCAAAATGAGGAAACAAAGAAACATGTTCCAAACAAACAAACAAACAAAAAAAACACAAGAGAAAAATCCAGAAAAAAAAAAAAAACCTCAATGTAACTGAGACAAGCAACCTATCAGAGATAGAGTTCAAAACACTGGTTATAAGGATGCTCAAGAAACTTAGTGAGAACTTTAACAAAGAGATAGTAAGCCTACAAAAGGACATAAAACCATAAAAAAGAAAAAGTCAGAAATAAAGAATACAATAACTGAAATTAAATTGAATACACTAGAAGGAATCAACAGTAGATTAGAATCAGCAACTTGGAAGATAAGATAGCAGAAAACACTCAGTCAAAACAACAAATAGAAAATAGAATTAAAAAAAAAAAGATATTTAAAGGACCTCTGGGAAAACATCAAGTATAACAACATTTGCATCATAGATATAGCAGGAGGAGATGAAAGAGAGCAAGGGATCAAGAACCTATTTGAGGAAATAATGACAGAAAATGTTCCTAACTTGTTGAAAGAAACAGACATACAAATTCAGGAAGTGCAGAGTCCAAAGCAAGATGAACCCAAAGAGGCTTATACCACACATCATCATTAAAATGCCAAAGATTAAAGACAAAGAGAGAATCTTAAAAGCAGCAAAAGAAAGGCAGTTAGTTACCTATAAGAAAGCTCCTATAAGACTGTCAGCTGATTTCTCAACAGAAATTTGCAGGCGAGAAGGGCTTGGCACGAAATATTCAAAGTGATGAAAAGCAAGGACCAACAACCAAGACTACTCTACCCAGCAAGGCTATCATTTAAAGTTGAAGAAGAGATAAAGAGCTTCCCAGACAAGAAGAAGCTAAAGAAGTTTATCACCATCAAGCCAGTATTACAAGAAATGTTAAAGGGACTTCTTTAAGATGAATAAAAGGTGGGAGGAAAGAACATAAATGTGAATAATAAAATGGCAAAAAATTATGTACCTATAAATAACCACTTTAAATGTAAATAGATTAAATGCTCCAATCAAAAGACATAGGTAGCTTAATGGATAGGAAAACAAGACCCATACACATGTCGTCTACAAGAAACCCACTTCAGGTCAAAAGACACACACAGACTGAAAGTAAAGACATGAAAAAATATATTTTGTGCAAATGGAAATGAAAAAAAAAAGTTGGGGTAGCAATACTTACATCACACAAAATAGACTTTAAAACAAAGACTATAATATAAAACAATGAAGGATAAAAGACTATAATATAAAACAATGAAGGATAAAAAGATCAATGCAATAAGAGGATATAACTCTAGTTAATATAAATGCACCCAATATAGGAGCACCTAAATACATAAAGCAAATATTAAACAACATAAAGGGAGAAATCAACAGCAATACCATCATAGTAGGCAACTTTAATACTCCCTTGACATCAAGAAATCGATCTTTTAAACAGAAAATCAACAAGGAAATAGTGACCTTAAATGATACATTAGATAAATGTATTTAATTGATATTTTTAGAGCATTTCACCCCAAAGCTGCAGAATATACACTCTTTTCAAGTGCACATGGAACATTTTCCAAGATAGACCCCCCTGTTAGACCACAAAACAAGTCTCAATAAATTTAAAAAGATGGAAATCATATAAAACGTCCTCTCCAATCTAATGGTATGAAACTAGAAATCAATTACAAGAAAAAAACTGAAAAACACAAACACTTGAAGACTAAATAACATGTTTACTAAACAACAAATGGGTTAAAAAAGAGATCAGGGAACAAATCAAAAGATATCTTTTTTTTTCAATTCTTTTTTGTCCAGCTTTATTGAAACTTAATAGACAATTAGTTGCTTATATTTACATTGTACAAGTCAATGAGTTTTTTCAATTACAGTGGGCATACAAAATATATTCATTTCAGTTGTACAGCACAGTGATTAGAGATCTATATAACTAACAAAGTGATTACCCAACTAAACCTAGTACACCCTTTCCCTTACATATTTATTACAACATTATTAACTATTTTCATTATGCTACAATTTATAACTCCATTTCTATTTTGTAACTATCCGTTTATACTTCTTAATCCCTTTGCCCTTTTTTGCTGTCCCCCCCCAACCCTCCTCTTACCTAATACCCCTCAAAATATCCTTTGTATCTACGAGTTTTTTTCTGTTTTTGTTCTTTATTTTGTTCTTTGGATTCACATATATGTGAAATCATGTGATATTTGTCTTTCTCTATATGACTTATTTCATTCAGCACAATATCCTCTAGGTCCATCAAAGCAATATTTTTTCTATCCCCTTCCTTTTACTCTGTGTATTTCTCTTGTAGGCAGCATATGTAGGGTTCTCGTTTTTTTTTTTTTTTTTTTAATCTATTCAGCCACTCTATCTTTTGGTTAGAACACTTAATTCTTTTCCATTGAGGTACTTGTTGATAGAAATGAAGTTATTACCATTCTTTATTGATATTTTGATACATGTTATTTTCTTCTTAAAAAAGTCCCTCCAACATTTCCTGTAGTACTGGCTTGGTGTTCATAAATTCCTTTAGTTTATTTTTGTCTGGGAAGCTCTTCTGTCTTTAAACTCTAAATGATAGCTTTGCAGGACAAAGTATTCTTGGTTGTAGATCCTGGGTTTTCATCACATCTAATATTTTGTGTCAAGCCCTTCTGTCCTGCATAGTTTCTTTTGAGAAATCAGCTGCCAGTCTTATGGGTGCTCCCTTATAGGTAACTAACTGCTTTTCCCTTGCTGCTTTTAAGATCCTCTCTTCGTATTTAACCTTTGGCATTTTAATTATGATGTGTCTTGATGTGGGCTTCTTTGGGTTCATCTTTTTTGGGACTCTCTGAGCTTCCTGGGGTGTGTGTCTATTTCCTTCACCAGGTTAGGGAAGTTTTCCATCATCATTTCTTCAAATAGCTCTTCAAATTCTTGTTTTCCCTCTGGTATCCCTATGACATGAATATTTGTACATTTAATTTTATCCTATAAGTTCCTTAAATTATTATTATTATAGTTTTGGCTTCTTTTTTATTGCCATTCTGATTGAGTGTCCTTGGCTTCCCCATCCTCTATATTGGTGGTTTGATCCTCTTCTTTATTCACTCTGTTAATTCCCTCTAATATACTCTTCATCTCAGATAATGTGTTCTTCATTTCCAACTGGTTCTCTTATAATTTTCATTTTTATGTTTTTTATCTTTGTTAAAGTTCTCACTGAATTCATCTATCCTTCCCCTAAGTTCATTGAGCATCTTTAGAACCAGTGTTTTGAACTCTGCATCTGTTAGATTACTTGACTCCATTTTTCCTGGACCTCTGTTCTGTTCTCTCATATGGTTTCTGCTTCTTTGTCTTCCCATTTTGGCTGCCTTTATGTGTCTGTTTCTATGTATTAAGCAAAGCTCTTAAGTCTCCTGGTCTTATTAGTGTGGCTTTGTGTAGTAAATGTCCAGTGGCACAATCCTGAGAGGGCTTCAGCTACAGGCCAAGTTAAGCCTCAACCTGTGCCCCTCTGAGACCACCTGTTAAATTTGGCAAGCAATCCACACATGCTGTGCTTATAGTTGCTTCAAAAGGCCACACCAGAAACCAAGGCCAGCTGTCTCCAGTGTGAGTCTTGGTACTGCTGTGCAAGGAGCACCTCATTCACTGAGGACTCAACTGGATACAGCTTGAGTGGGGTCGCGAGTTGGGGGAGGCAGAGTTTCAGGGAATCCCCTGGGTGGAGCAACCTCTGTTATCCAGTTTGATGACGTCGTAGCTATGGTAGCGCTGCATTGCACTCTGGGAGCAGGGTAGGGCTCTACAGAGGAACAATGGATACCACCCGCACTTCTTCCTGGGAGAGATCACCACCTCAGGCTCTCACTCTGACAACTCATTGTCCCACTGTAAGTCTCTGGTGGCCCCTGCACAGCCGACCAGGCACTGGTGCTCAGAAAAAGCCTCGAAAGTCCGCTGATTGTGAAAGTCCAACTCGGCCCCTTTAAGAGGCACCTGCTGGCTGCTGCTGCTGCAGCCTCTGTCCCACTCAGCTGCTAGGGATCAGGCAGCCCTGTGCCTTCGCTTCCTCCTACCTTCTATTGTTGCAGGTTGATTAATTATTTCTCTCCCTAGTTGTAGTGCTTCTGTTCATCTAGATCCCAGGTGACTGTACTTGCTGTTTGATCCGTGTTTCTGTCACAACTTTGATTTGGTTGCAAGAGGGAGGAACCAAGCCTCTATCATCTATGCCATTTTCCCCTCTCTTGAGACAGATAAAAATGAAAACACAATAACCAAAAATCTGTGGGACACAGCAAAAGCAATCTTAAGAGGGAAATTCACAGCAATACAGGCCTACCTCAAAAAACATCAAAAAATTCAAGTAAGCAATCTAACTTTACACTTAAAAGAACTAGAAAAATAGCAGCAAACAAAGCCCAAAGTGAGTACAAGGAAGGAGATAATAAAAATCAGAGTAGTAATGAACAAAATAGAGTCTGAAAAAACAATACGAAAGATCAATAAAACCAAGAGCTTATTCCTTGAAAAGATGAAAAATAATAATAATAAATTTTTAACCAGGCTCATCAAGTAAAAAGAAAAAGAAGACACAAATAAATACAATCAGAAATGAAAGAGAAGTGACCAAACACCATAGAAATACAAAAAAATTATAAGAAAATACTATGATCAATTATACACCAACGAATTGGAAAATCTGGAAGAAATGAGTAAGTTTCTATTAATATACAATCTTTCAAGATTCAATCAAGAAGAAACAGAAAATCTGAATGTACCAATTACTAATAACAAAATTGAATTACTCATCAAAAAACTCCCCACAAACAAAAGCCTGGACCAGATGGCTTTGCAGGTGAAATTCACCAAATGTTAAAAGAAACATTAACACCTATTCTTCTCAAACTATTCCAAAAAATTAAAGGGGAGAAAAGGCTCCCAAGATCATTCTATGAGATTACCACTACCCTGATTCCAAAACCAGACAAAGACGTTACAATAATAACAACAACAAAAACAACGGCAAGGACTATATGACAATTTCCTTTATGAACATAGATGCAAAATTCTCAACAAAATGTTAGCAAACTTCTTTCAGCAATACATTAAAAAGATCATATACTGTAACTGGGTCAGGGAAGAAATAAAAAGAGAGATCAAGAGATACATAGAAATGAATGATAATGATAGTACAACACATCAAAACTTTTGGGACACGGCAAAAGCGGTCCATAAGAGGAAAATCATATCATTACAGGCCTATCTCCCAAAACAAGAATGAGCCCAAATAAACAACCTAACACTTCATCTTAAAAAAACTAGAAAAGGAAGAACAAATGAGGCCTAAAGTGAGCAGAAGGAAAGCTTTCATTAAAATTAGAGCAGAAATAAATGAAATTGAAAACAAAACAAAACAAAACAAAAACAATGGAAAAATAAATAAAACGAGGAGCTGGTTCTTTCATAAGTTTCATAAAATTGACAAACCCCTGGATAGACTCACTAAAGAAAAAAGAGAAAGGATACAAATGAACAAAATCAGGGATGAAAGAGGGGAAATTACGATTGACATCACAGAAATACAAAGAATCATGCAAGAATACTATGAAAAAGTATATCGCACCAAATTTAATAACAGTAGAAATGGACCAGTACTTAGAAAAATACAACCTTCCTAGACTGAATCAAGAAGATCTGGAAAATCTAAATAGACTGATCAGCAGTATGCAGATTGAAACAATCATCAAAAACCTACCAAAAAGTAAAAGTCCAGGACCAGATGGCTTCACCAGTGAATTCTACCAAACACTCAAAGAAAATTTAATACCTATTCTCCTCAAACTCTTTCAAAAAATTGATAAGGAGGCAATACTTCCCAACTCATTTTATGAGGCCAGTATTATTCCGATACCAAAACCTGGTAAAGATAACACACAAAAAAAGAAAACTACAGACCAATATCTCTCATGAATACAGATGCAAAATCCTAAATAAGATACTAGTGAACCGAATACAGCGACATATTAAAAAGATTATATGCCATGATCAAGTGGGCTTCATCCCAGAGGCACAGGGATGGTTCGACATATGCAAATCGATTAATATGATACACCACATATACAAATTAAAGAATAAGAATCATATGATTGTATTGATAGAGGCAGAAAAAGCCTTTGACAAGATACAGCATTCATTTATGATAAAAACACCTAACAAAATTGGTATAGAAGGAAAGTACCTTAACATAATAAAGCCCATATATGACAAACCCTCAGCTAACATTATATTTAATGGTGAAAAACTAAAAACTTTCCCTCCAAGATCAGTAGCAAGACAAGGCTGTCCACTATCACCACGGTTATTCAATATAACATTGGAGGTCCTAGTAAGTGCAATCAGGCAAGAGAAAGATATAAAAGGCATCCAAATAGGAAACGACGAAGTCATACTGTCACTATTTGTGGATGACATGATTCTCTACATAGAAAACCCTAAAGACTCTACAAGAACACTACTAGAAACTATAAGCAAATACAGCAAAGTCTCTGGATACAAAATCAATGTTAAAAAATCCATAGTGTTCTTATACTCTAATCATGAAACATCAGAAAAAGAAGTGGAAAAAATAATTCCTTTTGCAATTGCAACAAAAAGAATAAAATACCTAGGAATAAATTTAACGAAACATGTGAAGGTCCTATATAATGAAAACTACAAGACCCTATTAAAAGAAATCGAAGAAGATACAAAGAAATGGAAAGATATACTATGTTCTTGGATTGGAAGAATCAACATAGTGAAAATGGCCATATTACCCAAAGCATTATACAGATTTAATGCAATCCCCATCAAAATCCCATCGGCATTTTTTAAAAAAAAATAGAACAAAAAATCATCAGATTTGTATGGAAGCACAAAAGACCCTGAATCGCCAGAGCCATCCTGAGAAAAAAGAACGGGGCTGGAGGCATCACTCTGCCCAACTTCAAATTATACTACAAAGTGACAGTAATCAAAACGGCATGGTATTGGCAGCAAAACAGACACACGGACCAGTGGAACAGAATCAAGAGTCCAGAAGTAAACCTATATTTATATGGGCAAATAATTTTTGACAAAAAAGCCAAAAACATACAGTGAAGCAAGGAAAGCCTCTTCAATAAAGGGCGCTGGGAAAACTGGAAGGCCGCCTGCAAAAGAATGAAACCAGACTGTTGTCTATCACCACACACCAAAATTAACTCAAAATGGATTAAGTACCTGAATATAAGACCTGAAATAATAAAATGCATACAGGAAAACAGAAACGAAACTCAAGGACCTTGGACTTAAAGAGGATTTTATGAATTTGACCTCGAAAACAAGGAAATAAAAGCTAAAATAAATGAATGGGCCTACATCAAACTAAAAAGCTTCTGCTCAGCAAAAAAAAATCATCAACAAGGTAAAGAGACAACCATCTGAATGGGAAAACATATTTGCAAGCAACACCTCCGATAAGGGCCTAACATCCAAAATATACAAAGAACTCAATAACAACAAAAAAACAAATGATCCAATCAAAAAATGGGCAGAGGACCTAAACAGACACTTCTCTCTAGAGGACATACAAATGACCAACAAATCTTTGAAAAGATGCTCAACATTGCTAGCTATTAGGGAAATGCAAATCAAAACCACAATGAGATACTATCTTACACCTGTTTGAATAGCTATAATCAACAGAACAAGTAATAGCAAATGTTGGAGAGGATGTAGAGAAAAAGGAATCCTCATACAGTGCTGGTAGGACTGCAAATTGGTACAGCCACTATGGAAAACAGTATGGAGCTTCCCCCAAATCTAAGAATTTATCTACCATATGATCCAGCAATCCCTCTACTGAATATTTACCCAAAGACTTGAAAACCCATATCCAAAAAGATATTTGCACATCGATGTTCATAGCATCATTATTCACAGTGGCCAGGACATGGAAGCAACTAAAGTGTCCTACAATAGATGATTGGCTAAAAAAGCTGTGGTACATATTTACATATTACTCGGCCATAAGAAGAGATGAAATACTGCCATTTGCAACAACCTGGATGGACCTCTAGATAATCATGTTAAGTGAAATAAGTCAGACTGAAAAAGTTGAAAATCATATGATATCACTTATATGTGGGATATAAACCTAAAAGCAACGAATGAACAGGACTAACAAACAGAGACTCAGGGACATGGACAATGGGCTAGTGGTTACCAGAGGTTAGGGGTTGGGGGAGGAGTGAAGAGTTAGACAGGGTAAAGGAGGTCAAATATAGGGGAGTTGGGGGAGGGTAAAATGGATAAAGGGGATCAAATATATGGTAACTGAAGGAAACTGGACTCTGGGTGGTAATCACACAGTAGAATATATAAATATCAAATTATAATATACACCTGAAAATTATATAATTGTATTACCCCAATAAAATCCAGCATCCATTTATGATAAAAACTCTCAGCAAAGTGGGAATAGAGGGAACATACCTCAACATAATAAAGGTCATATATGACAAACCCACAGCTAACATCATACTCAATGGAGAAAAGCTAAGTCTTTTTCTTACAATCAGGATCAAGAAAAGGATGTCCACTTTCACCACTTCTATTTAACATAGCATTGAAAGTCTTATCTGCAGCAATCAGACAAGAAAAAGAAATGAAAGACATCCAAATTTGAAAGGAGAAAGTAAAACTGTTATTTGCAGTTGACATGATACTATATATAGAAAACCACAAAGATTCTATTATTAAAACTGATTCATGAATTCAGTAACAGAGCAGGATATAAAATTAATATTTAAAAACAAGTTGCATCTTTACACACCAATAACGAACTATCAGAAAGAGAAGTTAGGAAAACAATCTCATTTACAATTGCATAAAAAAAGAAATCTAGAAATAAATTTAACCAAAGAAGTAAAAAAGAAATCTGTTCTTGGAAAATTATAAGACATTGAAGAAAGAAACCGAAGATACCAATAAATGGGAATATACACTGTGCTCATGGATAGGAAGAATTAACATCGTTAAAATGTCCACACTACCATAGCAATCTATAGATTCAATGCAATCTCTATCAAAATACTAATGGCATTTTTCACAGAACTAGAACAAATAATTCTAAATTTTATACAGAACTATAACAACCCCAAATAGCCATCACAATCTTGAGAAAGGAGAGCAAAGTTGGAGGTATCATGCCACCTGATATCAAATTACACTACTAGGCCAATCAAAACAACATGGTACTGACATAAAAACAGACATACAGATCAATGTAAGAGAATAGAGAGCCCAGAAATATATCCATGTCTATATGGTCATTTAATCTACGACAAAAGAAGCAAAAATATACAACAGGGTAAAGACAGTCTTTTCAATTAATGGTGTTGGGAAAACTGGACAGACACATACAAAAAATGAAACTAGACTGCCTTTTTACACCATATACAAGAATATACTCAAAATAGATTAAAGACTTAAATGTAAGTCTCAAAAACGTAAAAGTTTTAAAAGAAAACATAGGTAGTAAACTCTCTGATTTTCTCTTAGTAATATATTTTCTGATATACTTCCTTGGGCAAGGGAAACAAAGGAAAAAAAATGAGACTACACCAACTAAAAAGTTTTTGTACAGCAAAGGAAACCATTGACAAAACAAAGAGACAACCTACTGAATGGGAGAAGATATTCACCCAGATACATCTGATAAGGAGTTAATAATAATAATAAAATAAAATTTATTCAAAACTCTTACAACTCAGCACTGAAAAAGACAAACGATTTAATTAAAAAATGGGCAGAGGATCTGAATAGGTATTTCTAAAGTGGATATACAGATGGCTAATAGACATATGAAATAATGCTCAATGTCGCTAATCGTCAGAGAAATGCAAATTAAAACCACAATGAGGTGTCACCTTACGTCTGTCAGAATGGCTGTCATCAATGAATCAATAAATGACAAGTGTTGGCAAGGATGTGGAGAAAAGGGAATTCTCATTTACTCTTGGTAGATTGCAAATTGGTGTAGCCACTAGAAAAAACAGTTTGAAAGTTCCTCAAAAACTAAAAATTGGACTACCTTATGACCCAGCAATTCCATTTCTGGGTATTTATCCATAGAAATCCAAAATGCTAATTCAAAAAGATATATGAATCCCTATGTTCACTGCAGTGCTATTTACAAGAGCCATGATATAGAAGCAACCTAAGTGCCCCTTAATAGATAATCAGAAAAAGAAGTGGTACATATATACAATGGAATATTAATCAGCCATAAGAAAAAAATGAAATCTTACCATTTGAGACAACATGGATGGACCTAGAGGTTTTTGTGCTAAGTGAAATGAGTAAGACAGAGTAAGACAAATACCATACAATCTCACTTATATGTGGAATCTAAAGAACAAAGTAAACAAACAAACAGAAGTGGGCTTATAAATACAGAGAACAAACCGATGGTTACCAGATGGGAAGGGTTCTGGTGAAAAAGATGCAGGAATTAAGAAGTACAAATTTGTTGTTACAAAATAGTCATGGGGTGTGAAATACAGCATAGGAAATATAGTCAATAATATCATAATAATTATTATGGTGCCAGGTGGGTACTAGACTTATTGGGGGGAATCACTTCATAAATTATATAAATGTCTAACTACTATGCTGTATACCTGAAACCAATATAAAATAATATTGAATGTCAATTGTAATTGGGAAAAAAAAATCAGCGGTTGTTGGGAGCTAAGAGTTTTTAATTAATTAAACAAGGAGGAAATTAAGTTGATGTGGCTCTAATGCTGTGTGGGCATACATAAGCAAACTAAAATTTAAGCCTGAAAATACGTCAATGTTACAAAATCAATAGCTAAGGACAGCAGACACAAACAATCAATGAGGCTTTAAGCTATAATTAATCAAATAATTTCCTTTCTTTAGGCCATACCTTCCCTATATATTTTTTCAGGTGCTGTTCCAGGAGTACTCCTAACCACTTGCGGTTTGGCAATGCCTGATTTGAACCAATTTTTGCTCAAATAAATTCTTAAAATTTTTAATGTACCTCTGTTTATCTTTTGACAGGGGGAAGGGAGCACAGAGGATTTGTAGGATGGTGAAAATACTGTGTTTGTTACTATAATGATAAATACATGTTATTATACATCTGTTAAAACCTATAGTATGTACAACATGAAGAATTAACTCTAATGTACGTGTCAGTGTAGGTTCATGGATTGAAACAAATGTACCATTCTGGAGGGCGTGTTAATCATAGGGGTGTCTGCACATGTGTGGGAGCAGTGAGTACATGGGAATATCTGCACTTTGTGAGCAATTTTGCTGTGAATCAAAAGCTGCTCTAAAAAAATAAATCTATTTAAAGAGAAAAAAAATTTTATAGCTAGACAGCAGTGATGTTTGCAAATATCATACTAAATTGCTACTGACCTGTATATTTTGAAATGGATAAGTTTTAGAAAAGAAGGAAAAACAAAACAAAAAAACCACAGCACCAAAAATGGTTAAGTTTATATTATTTGCATTCTGCCTCAATTTTTTAAAAAAGGGGACATATACTAAAAACAAAACCAAACTTATAGTGAGCATCCTACTCTGTCCAAGCTGGTTCACTGTTGGGACTCATTGCGTACAGGCCTGCCTGAGGGGTTGAAGCCCTGCCTGGTAAAGGATCTGCTCCTATGGGAAGAGAAAGAAGGCAAACTTGGCCCAGTAAGTCATGGGGGAGGGTGATTCAAGAATAAATCTGTTTCTGATCCTCACCTTTCTCTGGTGTAACCATGTGTCCACTTGTCCTCTAGGCCTATTGAGTTGTCCTTTCCTTGAGCATCAAGCCCCAAGTCTGCCTTGACAATAAGTAATCCAGTATGTTACCAAATAGTGCTGGCAGTTCCAAAGAGTGGGGTTGCTAACATGTCTTACTGGAGGCCTCACCACTTATACCAAAATTCTGCTCTGGTTTTCTCTCATATCACCCCTGGCCAGCCCACTACCTCTCCTCGCCACACTACTTCTTCCCAGTATATGTTCATAATGCTTGCTAAAGCATTGGTAATAATGAAATTACATCATTGAGCAAGGAACAAGGTTGAGCCTCAGGCATCACTTTCCCCGAAGTCTTGTCTCCCAAGAACCCAAGCCAGTCTCCCATCAGAGGCCTTCCTCAGTCCCTTTGTCCATTGCCAGACTTCTGGGGCCTGTTCCCTTAGAACAGAGGCCCATTTCCAATTTCCTCTGCCCCTGAAGTCTTGAAACATCCCCAGTCTTCCCCTTTCCCTTTTCCCTTAGACCAGCTGGAGAAAACCAAAAGCCAGTGATCATCAAAGCCGGGATAGGCTAGTAATAAAAACATGGCATTATTTCAGAGAAGGAAATATTTAAAAAACAAAATGAGACAAAACCCTCCAAAAAGAGCCCACCTCATTTGCAGAGAAATACTGAATATATAACCTCCATTTTTTACTCACCAGACTGGCAAAACTGAGAAAGTCTCATAATTCCAGCTATTGGGAAGGATGTGGAAAAACAGGTGCTCAGTCACAGGCACATTTTGAGAACTAAAAGCAAAAATGGCGATAAACTGCCCAGCACAGAGCAAACATTCAGCGTTGTTGCCTCAATATCCTTCTACTCTTTCTACTTTATAAGGCTGAGCAGATGTACTCCTTTTTGCATCAAGCGAACATTCCAGACCAAAGTCTGGTCTCACCTTCATATACTCTTTGCCAAGCAAAATCTCCTTAGGATAGATCTGTCCCCATCTCCTCAGGCAGCTGGCATAAGAGGCAAGCCTGGGGCTCTCCCTGTCTCTGCTTCTTGGGGCTCCCAGCTCTTCTACTCTGGGTCAGGTCACAAAGGTAGGTGAAGGGATTTCTGTCCCCTTTGGCAAAGCTGTCTCCAGGCATTCTGGAGCCACCACTGGGCCTCGCCAGCTCTAGGGCTGGTACTCTTCATGCCTGAGTCAATCAGCAGCAGCAACACCTTTGGCCCTGGGTACAACAAGGTCACTAAAATTGGAAGATTTAGCAGTGCTCTAATATCAAAGGGACATCAGTTTCAGTGTGAGAGACAGGGGGCAACCCAGACCCTGATACCAGGTTGTGTCCCTACTACGAACAGAGTAGGAGCAAGGACACACAGATGTCTCGGGTAGGTGAGGGCACTCTCTCTGGGTCTCTGGGAAGCTTGGGGATAGCCCCCATCAAGGAAGGAAATAAATGCCAGAACCAGAGACACTGACGGTGATGAAGATGATGACGGTACATATTGATTCTCCAATTTTATACCCCACTGGCATGGCCTAAGGAACCACCAATGAGATACCAATAAATCCTCTGAAGCCAGTTCTGTAGAATGCACATGAAGCCAATGCTTCTCAAAAGGAGACCTTCAAGCCATTGGCATCATTAGCAGCAGCATCAACAGTGGCATCAACATTGGTGGCTTTTAGAGTTTATAGTGCCACTGGAATTTTTTCCAGGAACTCTATTTTTTTCTTTTCTCATTTTCCTCCCCAGCTTTTACTATAGTGTCTCAAAAGGTAACAATGCAAAAGAGAAACCCAAAATAGGATTTAACATGTTGGCTCAAATCTCTTGTTACCCAGTGGTTTGGAATTGTTACTTAGTTACCATAAGAATCTGGTTTGAGCTCCAAGAAAATTAGTTTGACACTAAAAACTTAAAAATGCCAGATGTACTGCAGTGTTTATACAGGCTTGGCAGGTGAAACATTCCAGAATTAGAAAATGTACAAGCATGAAACCCACTCAAAATCTACAGACTTATGCATTTATACTTTTCTCCCTCTCCCTTTTTCTTCCCCAAGTCCTTTAATTACTTATGGATGGGCAATGAATCTGAGTTCTGCCAAACATTTCTTTGTCTGTCACTAATGATTAATCATGTTTTTCCCCAGTGGCAGTTCCATATTCCTATGAAACCAAAGAATTAAAAAACTGCTGTCCCTGTTCTATAAAAAAAAGGGAGAATCTTGATGGAGTCCCCTATTTTTCTATTTATAGAAAAGCATAGACAAGCAAACACTGCAATTTGTATGTCACCCCTGCTAAACCTGTATCACACACAGATCAAAGATGAATCCACTCCACCTGCAGAATATGCATTTTTAACAATTCCCAGGTGATGCTGATGCTGCTGATCTAGACCCCATTTGAGAACCACCGGTCAAAGCAATGATTCTCTCAGCCTTAGCCTTGGCTGCACATTAGAAGCACTTGGAGTGCTTGACAAAACTTAACAGCCTGGGCCCACCTCAGAAGAATAAATAATTAGGAAGAGTAAAATCAGCTCTTTTTAGTCACTTTAGGTCTGTGGTTCTCATTCTTGGCTGCATATCTGATTAGCTGGGGAGTTTTAAAAACCCTGGGGTCCACTCTTCCCTTGACCTCAGATCTATTCCCAGGCATCAGTGTTTTTCAAAGCTCCCAGGTGAGTTACACATGCAGTCTGCAGCTTCAAAGCTGCTGGAATACAGGACCTTTATCACAGAGTAGATGCCAGAGCTGGGGTGGGAGGTGGAGGGTCCTGCAGCTTCAGAGTAAACCTTAACGACCTCAGGAGCAATTTCTTTGTCTTTTCTCCTAGAAGTGAGTTTTGAAACAAAAGCTCTAAATCCTCCTATGTTAATACTGGAGGAGTTTGGAATATTTATGGACGCGAAGATCACCATACTCTTTCATGATGAGGGAAGCTACGACTTTGGATTGAAATTCCCATGTGGGCTCCACCTTATTACCTCCCTTTGGACGTAGAAGAAGAAGGGACACTTTAATTAGGGTAGACAGCATAACCTCATAGGAAAGGTAATTAGCCCAGTTTGAGGGCCACTGGGCAAGACATGACGGAGCCCATTGGCGGGGATTAATACAAGATTTTGTAGCCTACCTAGCTAGTATAGAAGGGTGAAAAATTTGGAGAAAGCCTATGTAATTACTTAAATATTTACTAAGCTGGTTTGCTTGCTGGAACTCTAACAGTGCTTGCTTGAGCTGTTTTCCTTCAGGACCAGAAAGTAAAGATAAGGAAACTGCTAGGAACTTCCACAGACCAGCTGTAACTGACCAAGAATCCGCCAGTGGCCTCAGTGTGAACTTTTCTTATTATACTCTTATTATAATACTAGAATCTCTGCCCATTGTGGGGCTTATCTACCATTTTCTTTACATGCAATGTGTGTGTAGCTGTGTCTGCTTACTATGCATGCTCACTCCAAATATATTTCAACTTGCTATGGTGTGAGCAACCAGCCTTATAATATCATGCAGTCTTTTGTTCTTGGGGAGGCACTCCTTTGGGAATGAACCCCAGTGCACCTCTTGCTTGCTGGCTTGCAATAAAGTTCCAACTAACAAAATCAGCTTGGAGTGTTCTTTTGGCTGACACCTACCAAATGGCTGGACTCCAGTTTGGTTCCTTGACTGTTTGAATTGGCCCCACCCAGTGTGGCTGCAAGCTGGGAAAGGAATTTAACAGAGCAAATTTTCACTTCTTTAAAATAACTTTTTCTTTTCTCTTAGATTCAAACTGGCCTTGGGCTCATTTCCTTTTTTCCTTATCCTTCTGCATACTGTATGACCACTCCCTTAATTATTAAGCTCTTAGGTCAGTATCAGATAGTCTTAAGAATGAAGCCTCAGGTCTGCTGACAACAGAAACAGAGTTTCAGTCAAATTAAAGATAACATCTTGCAGCTCCACACCCATAAAGGCCGAAAGACCCTTCAGACCCTACTGGCATCTCCATGAAACCAGAAAGAATGGCGCTGTGACTGACATCAGGACCTGATGCAATGATCAACTGCCTTCTACGCTAGCCCGGGCCAGTCAGTAGAGCCTACGATGCCAACTCCCTTAGCTAATGAGTTTTCCACGACTAATAAGTTTTCCCCTATATTACCTATTCCCTAGAGGTCATCAGGGAGCCAGGTCTTTGAGCGCTAGCTCACCTGTGTCTCCGGGCTTGGTGCCATTTCCTTAAATAAACCTCTACTTTCTTTGTTGGAAACTCCCGTCTCTTTTGGCTTTGATGCATGCAGGCAAACATCAAACAACCCCTTGAGTTCAGTAACAGGAATAGGACCCCTAAAACTAGAAGCAATAAAACTAGAGAGAAAGATCTGGAGAGGCCTGCCTAGGTGCTGGGGACAACTGGGGCATGGAGGTAGGGGGAGTGCCCAGAGGTCCCTCGGGACAAGTCAGAAGGGGACTAAATAGGAACCTAGAGAAACTTGGAAAACTTCATTTGGCTTAGGCTTGGTGTCGAATGTGGCTTTTTATTTATTTTTATTTTTCTGATAAGAGACATAAAGAACTTATCTTCCCTTCAAAGTAAATGCTTTAGACTAAGCCACTTTACTGTGGATGAAAAAAGGGGTTCAACAGAAAGTAACTTCATAGGGTGATCTGATCATAAATTCATAAATTCATAACTGGGCAAATTATGGTGGGTAGTCACACCCCAGGCATATAACTTTTTTAGTAAAAGGCTTATCTAGGCTTTTAGCAAGTCCTGTCCATTATTTCTGTGCATCTAGGTTAACACATCTTTGAAATGTCTCTTTTCAGAAACATATATGTCCTATAATCTTGTTAACTATCCTGTAATCCAACCCCTGCCTTATTTTCTCTCACTTTCATGCAATCTTCCTTAATTCTGTCAATGTAAGAAACATCTAAACCTGTAGAAAATTTTAATGAGTATATTTGAGCCCAACTGACAATTGCCGTTAAACAAATTTCAATTAATTGATAAAATGCTCCAGAAAAGGCAATTTTACAGCTTATTTTATACATTAGAATCAAAGGAGGAGACATAAGGAAGGTTACATGAAATCCGTGGGTGTTAGATTAAGGGAGTGAAAGAAAGCAAAGTGGGGAAATCTCTGGGATTGGATAAAGAGTAAAACACATTCTTTTACATTGGTGGGTACAGGAGAGTTAATAATTAACATTTAAAGCACATAGAGATGGTATTTGGGTTCTGTGGTTTCACGCTCTGGTGCGGTGGGTTGTACGCTGAGGGCCCAGGAAAAAGGGAATTACTCTGATATTCCAAAAGTATACTATCTTAGATGCAAAAAGGCAATAGACAGGCTCACTTAAGGTAAAGAATAACCTCTGTCAAGGAAGCTACAAGCCCAGGAAGCGACTAGCCCCCGTGACCTACTTTTAGATAGAAATGTTTATGTTCAGACCATCCTATGCAGTTAATTTCAGTCTCTGAATTTGTAGTGCCCGCCATGCTGGCCTCCCTGAAGCTTGTCAGGTTTAGCATGTGGCCACTTTTTTGTCCACACTTCTTTCTTTAATTCCAAATGCATAAGAAAAAGAAGCAAACTGCCATTCTGGGAAGCATTTGGGATTTTGCTTCCAGCAACTGTCATCAGTTTGGCTCGAATAAACTCTGATAAAAATTTTCAGCAGGTTTAGATGTACCTTACATCAACATTATGGAAGAATTTTTGACCACACATAGTCCTTAAACCTGACACTAAAGATCATCCAGTGTAGTTCTTTCCAAACTACCTACTTCAGAGCTCTGGGGATTCCCCAAGGTTCTTTGAGAGGCCCAGGAGGAGACAAAATGGGAGGCAAGAACTATTGTGAAGCCAAGTAGTAGCCTGGGGGAGGTCAGCCATGCCCCCTTCACATAAAATCTAGTTATCAATGTGCTTGCTATGTAGCAGTAGAGTAAAGAACAACACATAATGCCTGCTCACTCCTGCCAGGCACTCCAAGCACTTTACATGCTCAAACCTCTTCAACTCTCACCAACACTGTGAAGTAGTTCTCTTACCCTCTTACTAATGAGGAAAGAAGCCCAGAGAGGCCAGAGAAATTGTCCAAGGTCACAAAGTCAAATGGCTGAGCTGAGACTCACATTCTACAGCCTGACCCCAAAGCCCCTTTTCTACCACTATGCTACGTCCCTCAACGCTGTGTCTATCCCTCCCCTCCACTTGCTGCTGGTAAGCCATCTAGGGTCTGCTTGGCCACAGGAGGGAGGCTAAAGGCTTCTCCAGCTATGTTTCAACCAGACTTCTTGCAAATTCACTGCAGAGTAGCCATGCCCTTCCTTTTTATCTCCAGGTGTGGACCTCCTTCTTTGCTGCTACATGTGAGTGCAGAGTGCTTATGATTCCATATGGTGAGGTGGGTAGAAGGATTGATGCCCATACCACACCAGCTCCTTTGGAGCCCTTCCCAAGGAGAACATGTACAAAGTCTGTGCCTTCCCTAGGAAGCCTCCTCCAGGCCAAACAGGCAAAACCATAGTGGAGGAATTCTTTGCTAAAAGGCCACATAGGTCTCAGTGTGGTGGAGGTGGGACAAAGCCTGCTCTCACTCAAGCTCAGTTCTTGTACACTTAGCCAAAGAAACCCCTTCCAACTCTTTCTCGCTGCCAAGAGAGGACCTCTGGGTGTCACTCCCCTCCCAACCTCATTTTCTCTGTAGAAGAGACCTCCTTTACCCTCTTCAAGTCCTTACTCTACAGTTTGCTGACCCATTCACTGTTTGGTAAATGATGAGTACCAGGTTCTGACCTTGTGTCCTGGTAACTTGCTCTCAAATTGTTCTGGATTCTCTGAGGTTCTTCTCTGAGGTTCTTTTCTGAGCTTTGCAGGTAGAGGCTGGGAGAGACTGAATATTAAACCAGATATTGAGTCTTTGCTCCTCATTTTACATTTGAGAAAACTCAGCACAAGGAGATGAGCTTCTCTTATGTACTTATTGAACTCACCTTTTACAAAAGAATAATCCTCACATTTCCCATGAAACAGTTTATACAGAGAAAGAATGTGGCTGCACTTCCTGTTAGAATAACGTGTGAAGTGCCAATCAGATCCCTGGCCCACTCCTGGTCCCCCTTGAGGACCTCCCTCTTACCAGCTCTCTTTCCTTTATTTTGGGACAGCTTAGTTGGAAAGTGTGGCATTGGTGAGTTTTATGTTCTTGTTTTGAGGCTATAGAGAAAGCCAGAACTCTGCAGGTTTCAATTCTCGTTCCTGCTGGGCTGTTTCAAGGTCTATGCCTCAGGGTCTGTGTTCTACAAAGCAGAATCTGATGCCCTGGAATGTAGCTATTCCTTTTAGACTCTGGGGCAGTTTATATGAGATAAAGAGATGACAAATAGGCTGAATCTGGAGTTACTTAAGGAAATATTGAAAGAGAAATTGCACAGCCTGTACCTATACTGGCATGGATGACATCATTTCTGGTGAGGGGTAGCTGGGGTCAGGGAGGGGCTCTCTCTCCAAACAGCCCTTGGTTACTGTAATTCCAGAGAATCACCCTTCACTTCTTTCCTTTCTTCCTCTAAAATGTCCTTATATAGCTAATTCTTTCCCTAAGCAGCAGTGGGATTGGAGTGGAGTGGAGTGAGAAGAGAGTAGTAGTTAAGAGCTCGAACTAAGTCAAAATCCAGCTCCAACCCTTAGTGACTGTGTGATCTTTCTGATCTTTAAGGCGAGAATAACACCTCCTTCATATCGTGCATGATACAAGTATTAAGATAATACAATACTTTTGGAGAGAGTTATCTGTAGTCTGTTTCAAATTCCTTGTTCTATTTGTCTCAACACTCTTCAGTTTGTTTTCTGTCCTCAAACCCTCCACAGGCTGCTTTTGCCTTGTGTACATCACCAATTATCTATCTGCATGTAGCATAATCCTGTGGACGCTTGTCTACGACCATCTTTCTTGATTGGTCTGCATGCTCAACACAGCTGCCACTCCCTCCTCCTTGAAACACTCTCCTATTCGGCATCCATGATACCCCTCCCTGCCTTCTCCATCTTCCTTGGCCTCTACTTATAAGCTGCCTTTGTTGGCTCCTCATGCTCCACCCCTCCACCTCTCAGTGCTAGGCCCTGCTTTCCCTGGCCCCTACATCCTCCTCTAAAGTGATTCCATTTAGTCTCAGGGCTTCCGGAAGCGAATGAACCCCAAATCTATATTGCCAGCCTTGACCTCCAGGAAATCCACACTTCCTATAAGACATTACCACTTAGGTGGCTAATGGTCATTCCATACTTAATATGACCAAAACAAGACTCCTAATTTATGTTTTCCCACTCTTTCCCCTGCAAAAGGCCTGCTTTCCAGACTTGCCTTTAGGAATTACCTTTGATTGTTCATTCTTTGCAATTCCCTTCACCTCCCCACTACCCCTCGCTCTCCTGCCACCATCATCTGATCAATAGCCTGTCCTGTCAACTGTATCTGAAAATCTTCCTCAAATCTATTCTTGCCTTACATCTCCACTCCAACCACCCTAATCCAAGCCCCTTTTGGTCTACTGGCATCATCTCCCTACTGATTTCCCTGCTTTTCTTCTTTTCCCACTCTCAATCATTCTCCTTATCCTTCAGGTGCTTGCCTTTCTACCTCTACAACCTCACCTCATTCATTCTACCCTTCATCCATTCCACTGCAGCCATATTGACCTTGTTATTACTTCTCATATTTGCTAAATTCATCCTCATTTTATATCAATTGCTAGAAATTTCCTTGGTATAAAACACTCTTTGCTCTGACAGGGAAAACAGATGCAACCCCTCCAAAAAGAGCACTCAGTATTTGAAAGCAAAGAGCTTATACAGTTAAAAATTATTTGCCACTTTAGATCACTTATACCATGTCTGCTTCTCTTTATCTGAGATGATTGGGAACTGGGTATAACCTCTGTCAAGAGAGAAACACAGATAATCAGGCAAGAACCTTTCCTGTTAATTAGGTGATGTGATCCCAAACTGAGGAATTCTATGAGGTTATGTGGTGCATGACTAATAGTGACTCACATCTGCCCTGAATTTGGTACAAATCTCTTCCTGATGCCAGTGAAAGATTCCCAAGGACAGTTTAATTAATTGGACCTTATTACAATGTTACCATCATATCACTTTTTGCTAAGGTTTATTCTCTCTACCCAAAAAAATAGCACAGTCTCCTTAACTCTTAACTCGACAGTGGACAATACCTCTAGAACAGATATTGTAAGGGAAAAAATATGAGGGTTACAAAGTCTGAATCCAATTCTCTTCTCTAAAATGAAACAAGGAAAAACTGGCATGAAGGAACCACTTTTCCCTGAATATAACAGGCCTGGTTGTTCTGCCAAAAGGGCCTCAATCCACACTCCATCTTACCAGAGATAATGTGTGAAGCCAGTAGGGCTGCGAATGCCTTGGTCACCATTAGGCATCTTTGCTATTTGCCAATGGCTTTTGAAACTCCCCTTCCTTGGGCTCTACAGGAGATGGTTGTACTTCAGGTTGAGTTGCTGGCATCTGGGAACATGATTACCATGTTGGGCATTTTCATATATCAGCATGTCTGCCCTGGGGAATAAAAGATGGTGGTAAAAATCATTCATCTACTCCTCACAGGCTGTGAGGCCAGCACATTCCCCAATCCAGGAGTAAGTCAGAGACTGATAAAGACTACAAAACACTTTGATGAGGGCATGTGGTCTCCCAATTAGCCAAGACATTCGAGAAACCTTCATTCCCTCAATATTTGAGCCAAACCTTATTTGCCACCCAATATTACTTGCCCTCTGTTTTGCTGGCCAAGGTGTCAGAGGCAAAGTTCCAGCTTTCAGTAGCAAACAATACACTGCTCCAAGGCAGCATGTTCTGATAATAAGCTCAAGTTCTAAAACAGTCACAGAAATTATTCTAATGTAAGCACAACACTAGGCTCATGTTGTAGTCAACATAGGTACAAATCCAGATTTGCTATTACTGTGTGAAACCCTCAAATGTGTATTTTTATCTTTTGTTCTGAATTTTTCTAATGAACAGAAGCTATATGGGAAAAAACAGATAGAAGTAAAAAGAAACTAATTTCCACAAGGTTAGTTGGCACCATGGGATCAGTGAATGTTACCTGATAGCAAGCTCCATCTGGGCAACAGGGCGTGGAAGGGTATCTGTTAAATCCAACAACCTTCCTGGCATCGTGCAGTCCTTTCTTTGCTCCTTCCCTTCGCAATGGAAAGCCTATTCTCACATGCCCTTGGAGTGTCCCTTCACCAGCCATTCCTTAGCCCATCCTGAGGACGTTTTCCCGTCGATTGTCAGCAGCAACAACTACATCTTCTACATGGCTTAATATAAGTTTGGCACAGTGTTCAACACGTATATCATTCTTTCATCAACTCTCTTGTTCAAACTAGCCCACCCAGATAAGTGTTATTATCACCATTCAATTGATGCAAAACCAGGCATAGAAAGGTGAAGTAACTTTCTCTATGTTCCCAAACTAGTCCATGGCAGAGTCTGCCTCACCCCAATTCTTCGTCTCAACATTATTCCATACTCTCTTCTCCAGGTTTGTTCCCTTCCTCCCTTACTTTCTCCTCTTGACACTCATACATGTTCGAGCATCTCTCATCTGAGACAAACACAAAAGAAGAGCACAACCCTAGCCTGATGGTTCATTCTATCCTAGTTATGGTCCCATCACTGTCTTTCTGGCTATTTATTCAATTAAAATTTTTTAATTAGATAGATTTTCATATATGCAAACATTTTATGCTGGCTTTGTGCTTTTAAACATGAAGTGCTCAATTTTGCTATGTTGTCAGTAGGAAGTAATTCCCAAGTTAATCCAGTGACAGAATAATCAAGAGGAATTTTGAAAAAGTTCACATTCAGGGCCCATCTCAGACTTGAACTAGAATTCATGTGGGCACAGCACATGTCTCTGTTTTGTGTGTGTGTGTGTGTGTGCGTGCGTGTGTGTGTAACAATAACACTTAAGATCTACCCTCTTAGCAAATTTAATTGTTAATTATAGTCATGCTGTACATCAGATCTCTAGAACTTATTCATATTAAACTGAAACTTCATATCACTTGACCAACATCTCCCTGTTTCCTCCTGCCCCCAGCCCCTATTCTACTCTCTGTTTCAATGAGTTCACTTTCTAGATTCTACATATAAATGAGATTATGCGATGTTCGTTTTTCTGCACTTAGTTCATTTCACTTAGTATAATGTCCTCCAGGTTCATCCGTGTTATCATCAATAATAGGATTTCCTTCCCTTTAAGGCTGCATGATATTCCATTGTGCACATGCAAGCACTTGCAGGCATGCATGCATGCATGCATGCATGCATGCGTGTGTGTGTATTTAAGTTGTTTTCATATCTTGGCTATAGAGAACAATGCAATGAACCTAAGAGTACAGATATCTCTTTGAGATCATGGTTTTATTTCCTTTGGGTATATACCCAGAACTGGAGTGATTGTATCATAAGGTAGTTTAAAAATTTTTTTAGGAATATCCATACTGTTTTTCTTAATTCTTCTTTAAAACCAAATTTCTTCAAAGCACATAACAGTGTACAAAGTATACCATGATTGCATTTAAAAGGGGGAGGATATTTTTAACTTGTTTATACACAAAATACACATATTAATGGATACCCAAGAAACTGGTAATGCTGGTTCCCCTGGGGAAAAATGGATGGTCAGCTGCTGCCTCATATGGAGCAGGCTGCCTGGCTGAATCCAGTTGAGGTCAACCTACCTTCAGCAGATTCACAGCTGTATGAACAATAATAAATAATTGTTTTAAATTAATAGAAATAAATTATAAGGGTACGGTATATCTTTCATTATTGTGTAATAATTTCTTACTTATATATTTATTCAAGGAAACTATAGTGATTAAGAGAAGATGTTCTGGAGTCCAACTTCCTGGGTTTGAATCCCAGTTCTGGAACTGTTCTGCTAGATAACCTTGAACACATCACTGAACTTCTCTACACCCTAGCTTTCTCTTCTGTAAAGTGGGAATTATAAAAAAGCCAACCTCAAAGGGCTGAATATTTTCTAAAATAAAATTTAAAATGCATAACTATTAATATAAAAAGTGTTTATCCATATACCACCAGTTGTCCTTATGCCATATTTGGGATATGCTGATATTACATAAATTAAAGAAAGTAAGTGTGCTTAACAGGAGCCCTCCTTGAGCCCTGGGAGGAAGGCAGTGTTATACTCATAGAACCAATCAGTTACAGGAGGCTGAGTGGCCTGGCCCAAGGCTAGCAACAGCAGAGAAGCCCATACTGTTTCCATGAGCCCACTGGACCTTCAAAGGTGCGGGTAACACCTGTCCATCCCAGATCCTGCATGAATTCATACAAAATGACACTGCCAGAAGTTTAGGCTAAAAATTGCTCGTTGGATAAGATTGATCCTGAGGATTCAGTTTGTTTTCCTAACCACAATTCTGTTTTTTTAATCAAAACTCTATCAAATCTTAGAAGCCTTTACTCAAGCTTTTAAGGCTTTACTAAAAGACGAGAGAGAGTCATCAGGCTTCTAAAAATCTAAGCAGGGAGTAGTAAAGGGAAATAAGGACTCTCATTCACAGGAGAAAAAAAATTTATAGCTTTCAAATTTAAGCATTTTAAAAGTATGGAAGGTATCAAATGTCATACTGCTATGAGCCAGAAAGAATTTAACAATTTTTATACCTTCATAAACATGTGTTTAAAATAAGATATATATCTTTGAGAAGTATTGGAAATATATTTTAAGAAATTTTGAGATACTTTTGAAGAATGTGTGAAGCAAAGTAATGTGGAGATATTTGGATAAAAGAATGGCAAGAGCATCCTTTAGAACTGAGAAAGGTGGAGTTGCATCTCACACCATGTCTTCTAGTATTCTTAGAGGCCTGGTGAGCTCTTTAGTACAATATTATATTTGGATGGTTAAGCGAAGCTAAAAATCTTAGCTAAATCTGAGGCTGATGACCAAGGGCTGTACTTCCTAATTCTGTCTCTGCTGTTAACCTCCTGCAGAATTCTCACATTATTTAATAGGAAATTAAATATAAAGGTTTCACTGAGCTGGTTACAAAGTGGTTTAAAATAATAAAAATAATTATAATGGAGAGATAATATTCATCTATAGCCACAGATGTGAAGAGATTTTAAACATGTTATCTTAGAGCTAAAACAGACTAGTTCAATCCTCTTGTTTAACAGATGAAGAAACTGAGGCAGAGAAAAGTCAAATGACTTGCTCAAGGTCGCACAGTAAACAATGCTACACTGGAGATTAGAACATAGGTCTCCTGATGCCATGGTAGAATGCTTTGCTCTCTAGTACGTGGATTGCAGTGTACCTAGCACAACTAAGTCAATGGTCAAGTCCGAAAATGGAAAATAAATGGATATGGTTGAAGAATAATTATTCTTGTAAATTTTTCTTATGAAAAGTAGGAACATATTTTTTTCCTTTCCTTGAGAGGGGTAAAATGGCAAGGAAATTGGTATAGATTTTAAAGGTTAAGTGATAATTAAAATAATAATAGACAGTAAATAGTATACTGATTAGTAAGCACTGGGCTTATCACCTCACTTTATTCTCCTGACAACCCTGTGAGGCTGAAACCATTCTTATCACCATTTTAGCAAAGAGAAAACTGAGTTTTATTAAAAATTTCCAATGAAATGGCCTATATTGTGAGAGTTGGATGAACTCGATTTTGTAGCCTCACTTTACCGGATACTAACAGATGGGAGCCTGTTACGAGAACAGAAGCCAGAGGATTTAAAACCTGTCATGGCAGAGGGAGTGGAAGGAGCCATAGAATTTAAATCTTGGAGTTTTTCTAGGAACATTTGCTATTTTTTTCTCTAAAATCTGGGTACTAAAATTCTAAATACTTTCTTGCGGTTTTCTTTTTGCATATATTACTAAAATGTACATGAAATCCCAAAATGCAAATTCAGCTTTCATAAGAAAATCATCACATTTAAAATACTTTATCAGATTGATGAAGATAAGAGTAAAAATCACAATAGCAAGCTGGCTCTCAAAGAGTTTTCCCTATTGACCTTGGGATTCTGAAAGAAAATAATTAAAGCAGAGTCTATGCAAGGTTCCCATCAAGATTTATGGATGGAAACTCAAATACCTCAGAGAGTCTACCTCTGTTTAATTGCTCCATTGTCAGTGATCTCCTCAGTGGAAAAATCTGAATCTGAGACAGAAGGGGAGGGGGCTTTGAGGGCTCACAGCAGCTGGGACACTCCAGCCGCAGCCGAGAAAGTGAGAAACTTCTCTCTTGCAGAGGCGCTTGGACACCTTTGCATGCAACAGAAGTAACAGTTCTTGTATTGAATGAAAAGGTCAAAATATGAGGGAAGGACCCCCGACTGTCTACAAATATTTTTAATACACTTTATGTCCCCATGCCACATTGATTTGATTTAGTATTTCTTGTCTCAATCTTGACCATGATCTTGACCACAGATTCTTCTGTCACTAGCGTACATACTTGGGCACATGCTTAACTTTACAAAATAGAATAGTTTGTCAAAAGACAACTCTAGGATATTTGTTGTTTAATATAGTATCCATTTTTTAGAATTAGTACAAATCAAAGCCAAGGGTGACTTAATGTCTTAAAACTCTCATAGTCAGACATTTCTAAACTCAGTTTACAGGGCATTCACACAGTGAAAAGGAGAAAACCTACTGCAACCCAGATGTTACATTACAGGTAGTATATTTTAATTCAGAGAATTGACCTTAAGTTGGTTGGTATCAAGTCATTTCTATTTTTTCCCCTCTGTTTTTCTATTTTTCAAAATTTGTTTTGTATAATGCTTATATGACAACCAATATAAATAACAAGTCACCCATCTAAAAGACTTCCCACAAGGGAATACAAAAATAAGGGTACAAGGACACTACTAGCTTACCCTTTGAAATGGCTTCATAGATGTACCTAAAACAGCGTTAGTGTTCATACTTCTATATATACATGGGCTCACCCACAGCCAAATTTATCTAGCCCATCTGAATAAGTTCAGAATGTGGCCAAGATCCTCATTGTAAAGAAAAGGGAGGCAGGAAGCACTTAGGCCAGCTCCCTCTCACATCCCCAAAAGCCAACTTTCTTAGCTTTGGCCAATTAGGATGAATTTAGGTGATCATCTCAAATACTTTCACAGATCTTTAATTTAAAGTGGTTATAGATCTTCTCTGGAAGCTAACTGGCAGATAGAGTCCCTGAGGCTCAAACAGGCATGTTGGTAAAAGGACCACACGTAACAATGGATGGGCAACCATTTCATCTCTAGGTACATACCCAAAGAATTGAACAGAGGAACTCAAACACATATTTGTACACAAGTTGTCATAACAGAACTATTTACAATAGTCAAAAAGTAGAAACAACCTAAATGTCCATCAGTTGATGAATAAGCGAAATGTTTTATGTTTATAATTAATTATATACACACACATAATAGAATATTATGTAGCCTTAAAAAGGAGTGAAGCACCGGTACATGCCACAAGATGGATGAACCTCTAAAACATTATGCTAAGTGAAAGAAGCCAGACACAAAGGTCACATATTGTATGATTTCATTTACATAAAATATTCAGAATGGGTAACTGTACAGAGATGGAAAGCAGATTAGTGGTAGCCAAGGTCTGAGAAGAAGGTGGGAGAAAAGGGATTGATGTCTTAATGAGTATAAGATTTCCTTTTACAGAGATGAAAATGTTTTGGAATTAAATAGAAGTGATATTTGCACGACATGTGAATGTACTAAATGCCACTGAATTATACATTTTAAAATAATTAATTTTAAGTTACACGAATTTTGCCTCAAGAAAAAGAAAAAAAAATGGCCAGGGAATGAGATGCAGATTTCACCAGAGAAGAAAATTTGCTGGTTACTATCTGGCCTCCATCTCTAGCCCCAGGGCCTCGCTGCCTCCCTCACCCAAGATCTCACTGAGTTGCTATGGTGTGTGGTGCTGCCTGGAAGTTGAGAAATTCCCACCCACTGGCTTGTCTAGCCCATCAATTAGCTTCCACCCAGCTGCCACCCCCAGACCTGTATTTGTCCCTCACATCTGATGGCTTCTGCACTGGCTGCTCTTCTCAGGGAGAGTTAGCCATTACCCATTAGTCAGCAGCTGGTGTGGCCCTGGGATGCTGCCTTTACATGAGGGCCACACTTTCACCCAGTTTGCCTTGCAACTTCCCAGGGACCAGAGCGTGAAAAGGCATGGGAGGATTTTAATGTGTCCTTTTTGTGGCCAGAATCTTCTAAACAAGATACATGTGGTTTTCCAAGAACAAGAAATCACTTTCAGATTCAAGGTAATGAAAATTAGATTGTTGTCTTAGTCTGGGTGTCCCAAAAGGCAGAGCTTGAGACAAACATACATACGTGCAGGCAGTTTACTTGGGAACTGACCTGAGGAAGGAGTAAAGAGTGGCAAAGTGGAACTAGAAACCAGGGAAGAAGGAAAGCCAACATAAGGACGCATTATCACCTTGGCCCCTACTATGGGTTGACTGTTGCTTGATCTTCCCTGAACTTTCCAAAGAGCCTCCTGCAATGCCACGTCTCAGAGCTGCCAATTCTGTTACAAAAGGGGAAGGATTTGTCTATTGACTCCCATCTCTCTGTGATCAAAGGTGGTGCTCACATTCCTGAATTATGCACTCATGAGAGCCCAGCAGTTTTCTGTGCCATCTCTCACATTGGCATCAGAGAAGCCCCAAGCAAGAAAGAAGAAATGCTCTTGCAGCAGAAATCTGCATATAACCCTGTCTGGGATCTGCCTGAGCAGCAGCAGCTGGAGCAAGAAGTGAGGCTAAGGGGACCTGTACTGCACAAGGCGTATATTGCCACAAGGGTATTAGGAGAATGTCAGACTTAAGCTTACCGCAGCTTCTGCGAAGCTGTCATATTCTAGCATATGTTTCTGCAGTTCCTCTTTATACCCACTAACCAGTAAGCCATCACCAAATAAGCTCTGCCTTAAACCTCTATTCATCCTTGGGTTATTGATTGAGCACCTTCTTGAGGCCAGCAGTATTCTAGGAGCTGGGGCATGTAATAGTGACTAAGAGCACAATGGCCTTGCTCTTAAGAAGCTTATATTCTAATAGACAGAGATAGACATTATAAAATACAAAATAAATAATAAAAATATCAAGTGGAGGTAAGTTCAGGAAACTGAAATAGGGTGGTGTGATGAAGACTGACTGTCAACAGCTTATCCTGTAATCGTGAAAGTTTAGACAGGTGGATGTCTAAACAGTTTGGCTTCTGTTTCCTGTCTTCAATAGTTCTGTGACTCAGTCACATTTTCTCTAAAATCCATTTCAATTGCTTAGTCAGACACAGTTGCACAATTTTAAGGTCTAACATTTTAAAAACAATTTTATAGTTCATAATATTCTATAACACATACTAATATCAATACAGTCTTAGGCAAAATGTGAGAGTCTTCTCAATCTATTGCTCTTCTTTGTATGCCCCAAACACACACACACACACACACACACACACACACGTGCATTTCGTGTTATCTCTATTTCCTGCCATTTCTCAAATCTACTCTCTCCTTGAGTCCTTTCCATCCTCATATGTGGTCCAGGCCTTCACTACCTCTTGTTCAGACTCTGTCATTAGCCTCCTGATGACTATCCAAGGTTTGCTTTTCTCTGAAGCGTCATCTCCTGGTAGCTAGACAAACCTTTCTCTTTGTAATTTTTATCCATTGGTCCTAGATATGACCTCTCGATTCAGTAAGTAAATGCAGACATTCTACCACACAACTGTCCTCCCAGTGATTACATAGAACAACACTCTCTCTTTGTCTTCTCTCCAGCCTACACCTCCCCATTCCTTACCTTTCTCGTTGCATCATGGCTTCTGGACTCATCTTCATTCTGGTAACCCTGACCCAAACATAGTTTTATTTATTGTTTTTAAGATGTATTCAAAACTGAATATAGTATTTCAAAGGTGGGCTGAACAAAGCAGAGTCAGCTGACTCCTCTTTCCCCCAAAATCCAAGATCTAAGCCAGTTCTTAAAAATTATATTTGGCAATTGCCCCCCATGTAAGATCACCCTGAGAATTGGGGCCTCCAACAGAGCCTCCCACCTTATGTGACACAGCCCATTGCAAAGTCTTGGGCACCCTCTCATGTAGGATGAGAGACACAGGTCTTCGAAGATTCCCAGATGAAGCCTGATACCAACTCCTTCATTCTGTCCAACAGCATGGCTGCATTCAGAGCAGAGCCTGACCCTGCACTCCAGTGCCACAGTTATACTTGTTGGCTCTTACCAGTACCTGTTGCAAATGGAGAGCCTGCTCCCTTCTCATCTGTCCTCTTATGGACAGAGATGAATAGATTTCCTTGACCTATGCTGCCTTCCAGCTATTCGTTTGCTACAATTTTTAAGCATTTGCTACATGTCAAGTTTATTGCTAAATGCTTGCTGGACATTAACTCCATTACTTTAAACTTCCTAGCAACTCCACAAATAGGTTTTATTCTTTCAACTCATAGATGAAGAAAATGAGACTTGCCTATAGTCACACATATAGTAAATGCCAGGTCCAAAATGTGAGCCATCATCTCAACACCTGTGCATTATTGTCTCTCCTGCTTCCTAAGCAGCCACTGAGGAAGAGGTCTCCTTGTTGCCTGCTTCCTACCCAGCCCGATGGGACACTTCATCTCTATCACCTCTGTGCTTTTCACGTACATATTAGGTTTCCCTTCTGGGACTTGCTTTCTTAGCTAAGTCACTTCAGGGGGTGATGAATTTGGCATCATCCCAGCTCTACCTTGCTCCTTGCTGACATGGTGACAGTGCTATCCTTGCTGACTTTCAATCTGAATTGAATGTTTTATTATCCCCATTTCACAAATTAGATAACTTAGGTTTGGAGAGGTCAGGAACATATAACAGTAAATCACAGCATCAAGACTCAAATCTAGATCTCCTGTCTCCAAAAAAAGCAACATCTCATAGGCTGTGTTGCCTTTCTCAATAGTTAGTCCCCTGTCCAATAAGTATTCCATCAGAGGTGGGAGAACAATCTGAGAAAAAAGTTGTATAACCCCTTCCAAACTACCAGTTTATAATTTTATCTAATAACTGAGAATATAAAATCATATTATAAAACAAAAGAGAGAGAAAAAAATGTAGAAAGGTATATTTTTAACTACATAACTCATAACTCGTCTACTTTTCACTGTCTTCTTATCAAGGAAAGGTGGAACAGTGGAAGGATGAATGGCCAAAGCATGGATTCAGCATTCAATAATCCAAAACAAAGATAAATGTAAGGAAAACATAGAGCCCTGATTCATATTCTTACAGGCAAGAATTGTGCTGCTAAATTAGCATTTATTCCCTTTATCTGATCAGGATGAAAGCCCAACTCTAAGAAGACAACATCTGGAAAAGAAATAGAGCCATGTGAAGCAGTGCAGAACAGCAAAAGACCCAATTAGCTGAGAGTGAACCAGATAAACCTTGACTTTTGCTGCTTTGTCCAACTTACTGAATTTATATAGAAAAAATCAAAAGCAAACCTTTCTTACATGTCTAGCCATCTATTTCTGTGAGTCTGCATGATCCGAACCTCTGGGCGGCAAATTTGCAGGCCATCATTCTGCTATTCTGACAGCTTTTCAGCTGTGCCCCATGTCCTGGAAAGCTGAAGAGCTGTGTGCAATGGCTTGGTCTTAGAACTGTAAACATTTTCCAAGTGATGAGATATTTACAAGCTGGAAGTGTAGCTAGGGTCTAATACTTCCAGGAATAACACATGTAACCCAGAGGCTCTTAAGAAGGTATGTCATGGATTTCTACTATCTCTGCCTTTGACTGGAATCACATGAGTTCTTATGAGTTTACCTATGAGTCATAAGCATGAGACTGTTAAACAGCTAAATTGGGATCTTCATCCAAATTGATAAAATCTATAAAACACTCTCCACTACAGTTTCAGAAGATAGTTTTGTAGAAGGCATTCATAGACATTTTATAAAAGTCATTAGCATTGACATAGTAGAATAAACACATCCCTGGTATTTCCTGCATTACGCATATTTGTATAATAGCAAAAAAGGATGGAAATTGCTGCAGAATAGAAATGCAGTTGATCAAGTAAAGAGGCTTTAACCTTTACTCGTTCACTACCCGATCATTTCTTGACCACCTGGTAAGTGCCAGGAACTCTTGCTTGCTAATGATACAGAAATGATAAACACTTTCCTTTCCTTCAGAGAGACTCACATTTAAATAAACATATGTGCAAATAAGCATGATCTAGTCACAATTATGCAGAAGGTACTTTGGGAGCACAGAGGAAGAATAAATTCACTAAAGATAGGCATCACAAAAGAGGCTGCATTTGAACTGAGTATGGAAAGGCATATATAGGAGTTTGTCAGACAGGAAGGTTAAGGTGGGATTCTAGGCAGAGGAATTCTACTTACAAAGGCAAGGACTGTGGAAAGAAATGGTAAGTTTGGAAAATGATAAGTTATTTAATGTACTCTAGTACCTAAATTTTGAGCAATTGCAGTGAGAAAAACATAAAAATATCTCTGTAAATCACATACTTACACTCCGATGCTAAAATTATCAGTCTAAAGTAGATGTAGGTGGAGAAGCATGTATCATAGAAATAAGGCCAGAGGCAGAATAAGACCAAAAAAAAAAACAATATGAACTCAAATAGTATGATAAACGATTCCAGTGATTCTGAACTATGAGTTTCCAGTACACCCTGGTGGGAAATGAATGGAAATTAATGTTAGAGTCACACTATGTGCCATTTGTAAATGAATATGCTGTTATGCTTCATATATTAAATTCAAAATACAGGTTTAGTTATTCTCAGCAAATTCTTTTGTTATGCTTATAATGGCCTAAAGTAAACATGCCCTTCAGGTATTGATAAGGAGAAGTGCAAGAAATGGGTAGAGCCCACTGATATTTGCCCAGTGGACAGAGAGACTAGTATAGAATGGTGTCTGGAAAAGATCTGACACATAGTAAGCACTCAATAAATGGCAGTTTAATGGTAATGAAAAAACATATAAAAATAATATGTGAAAATTCATAGGGTAGCCAAGGAAAGCTTTGGGCTTGCTGTCTATCTGGAGTTTCAAGTAGATAAAAGTTGGTTAAGGAAAACTGAAAATCCAGATCTATGTCCAACAGAATCCAAATCTATAATATCTATGTAGCACCAGGACCCTGAGCTAAGAAATTAACATAGGTAGTAGGAACATTGAAAACCCTAGGGCTTCAGTATATGCAAATGTCATATTGCTCTGTAGAGACGATGCATAACCCCAGGTTCACAGAACTGCCTAAGGAGGGGGTGGGGAACCTTTCTAAGAATGAGTTCATAATCAAAAGTTACAAACCACATGAAGGACAAACTATCATAAAGAGAATCAGAAGGTATAAGAGCTAAAAATAATGGAATGGTCTAAAAAAATGATTTGTGGACAAATAATTTCAGGATGATGCAAATATCTACCACACACTAAACTGAATCAAAAATTGTTAAGATTAATGAAAAGTAACTCCATCTGTAAATTCTTAGTGGCCTCTTATATGCCTCACTCTTCATTTGTGGACTGACTCAGATATCAAAGTCAAATGTTATTCAATATCTGGTCAATCCTACCCAATCTGGTCAAACAAATTTTTTATGTTATCTTGGGAAAGACAGAGATGAAAAATGATTTACGTGTAGACTTCTTAGTCATTTACTTTATTAATAACAGATGTTAAAACCCCAACAAAAACTAAAAAATAAATTTTGTGTCTCGCATTTCATCAGAACAACATTCCAATAAGGCTTTACATGGTTTATTCCTCCCTAAAGAATTTCTATCTTTATGACTGCCAAACTTTAGTAGGTTGAAGGATAAGAAAATAGCACTGAAGCAGGGGCCCCTAATTCTTGTGTGTCCTTCCAGAACTCTCTTGGGATAATAGTGGCTAAACTTGGGAGATTTATGGATGAATAATATTGCAAACAAATATTGAAGGAATAATGTAGAATTGCCATCTTATTATTTGCTAGATAAGGATGTTCAAAATAAATGTCTACTACTGCCCTAATCTCATTTTTAAAAGAATATTTTGGCACCAAAGGAAGGAAGAACATAATCTCAAGAAACAAATCAAAACAAAAAGAAAAACAAATAGTCCTTAAATTCACATGTAGGTAGCTTTATTTGAAAACATATTACAACATCCTTGTTTTCCCCATTTTGCCATAAACTAGTGAAGTTATCGGTCATGATTTCAGATTCAGTGTTCTTCAACTTAAAGATGTAGGACACATGTCCTCTGAACTCTGGTTTTGAAACAGGAGTTGCAGAATGCTAGAATCCCTATCCCTTGAGATATACATTCAACTTGAACATGGGCAGACTCTATACCCCCGACCCACTATTATAGACTAACTATAAAACTATTGGCGTTTAGAGGCTTTTTTATAGTTTCTATAGCACTTACATACATATGTATTCTCTCCTTCAATCTAAGAAGGAAGGAAAGAAAAAAAGAAACCTATTACAAGAAGATGTTATATTTATCCCTGTCTTGCAGATGAAGAAACGGAAATTTAGAGCAGTCACTCATTTACTCATTCCTAGGCTCATGTAATCAACGAATATTTATTCAGCGTCTCCATGCCCTGTAGCACTGTGCTAAACTCCAGTGATGTTAAGATAAATAAAAAACCATCTATATTCTTGACATACTCAAATTATATGGGTAGTTAGTGGCAGAGCTGGGACTGGAGTATAGGTATTTTGATTGCAAATATTGTGTTCTCTCTAGCAAGTCATGCTGCCCACTATCTCTCTCTCTTCATTGTGAATAGTATTCTCTACCATAGACAACCCTCCTGCTCCCTCACATACTATCTGAACTCCCACACATTGGCAGGATTCAGACATGTGGCCCTCTGGAGAGGCTCTTATATTCATTCACACCAATATTCTTTAGACATTTGTTCAACATTTTTCTAAGGTGATTAAGCTCTGGAATGGGATTGTTGAGGAGGGGGATGAGCGACGAGGAGAAGGACCACTAGAGACAGTACCCAATCAGCAAAATAAAGGTCCTGCAGCTAAATAAGTTCAAATACCAGGTATTGTTATTGATCACGAATATGCTTACAAGGCCCTTGATCCTCTCTCCACCACCCCAAGCAACTTATGAAAATATTCCTCCCAAACATATGTAGATCTCTCCTTGAGAGGAGAGCCAATAGGTACAATTTTCTCCAGTTCTTTATGTTCCAGTAATGCCTTAGTTTAACACCATTTGCCTGCCCCCTAATCTTCTGTACCCATCTCTTATTTGAAATAGCCTTTGTTCAGCACTATGCTGAAATATATTCTCATTATGCTTTTTTCCATCAAAAAAAACCTACTTTGATGTACCCAGAACATTTTATCCTCCCAGCTTGATCTCCACTCGTGTCAGCTGCTCTAAGTCTTTCCATTTTGCTTATTTCAAGATAATCCATATATTCTAGAATTATATCTAAGCCTGTACCCACCAGTGTGTGTGTCTTGGTCACATGGTTGTTATGATTTTGAATATCACTCTTACATATTTTGCTATGTAGTCACTTGCATTTGTAAAATCTTTGTAGATACTCTTGTTTTACATATCTGCCATACTGAGATACAGTAGAGGTCAGGGGCTATTTTTAAACAGAAATAAATATATAGATATACACATTCATAATATGTTTAATGCAGAGCCAAATAATGGATTATTATGAATTCGTTCATGACAGTTTTGGAATTAAGAGGAAAAAAGAAGTACTAGTCTTAACCCTTTACTTATTCCATTCTACACTTTGTTTAATGAGCTGTTTAAACTTGTCTGTTCTTTTCTGAAGATAGAAAATAATTGGTACCATTTCTGAATATACATATTTGGTATGTCTTGAAGGGTGAAAGTTCAACAGAACATTTGAGAAATCTGTTGCCAACTTTATGTTAGATGGCCCTTCTATGTACATAGGTGCTTGTTGCAAGTGCTTCATAGGTGAAAGCCTTTCAAAGACTCACATGACCCTCTTTCAATTGCAGGCAAACTTCTCTGTGAGAGAATTGTACAATACTTTCACAACTCACTGCATTGTGGCCCCCACAACTTTATTAGAGGCACTGGGAGAAAATATTTGTTACCTATCCATCACAAGGCATGAGAGTAGCATTGTAAGTCCTGTAAGATGCCAAGACATATTGACTTGGTAATCAAGTCCACATGATCCCAAGTGATGTAAGTTCCTAGACTTCATTCTAAAGAACATTGAATAAATATACTCTCAAGATAATCCTAAAACTTGTGAAATCTGCAGTCTTTATCTTCAGAAATTCTTTGTACAAATCAGGCAACCAATAAATATTTGTTGAATGAAATAGAAGAATCGAATGAATGAATTAGACTATTTCCAGATCAGGGGTTGCTACCATCCTCAAATTTCAAAGATAATAAGATTAAATAATGAAAATTGTTTTTTCTAACCCCAGAATTGGTTCTAGGGAAAGAGATTCTGGGTCCTATGGATTGTCAGTAACTTATGCTCTTTAAGTCTTTCCACTTTGCTTATTTCAAGATAATATTAAACCCTATCAGTATGTAAATTCTAGGAAGTAGGTTAATTTGGAGAAAAAAATATTCTCTAAAGCAGCCATTCTAAAAAAAACATCAACCCAGTTTCTTGCATGAAAGCCATATTTGATTACTTATTTAGTCTCTCTATCCTTTGTTAATTCCTTTTCTCTTTTCCCAGTTTAATAATACTTAGTAGAGGTTAATGTATCAAAATTCACTCTCCCCTCTTCCCCACAAAACATAATAGGAATTCAGAATCGCAGTACTCTAAGGTCCATATACTAAATCTGGTTGATTCTCCAGCTTCCAAAGTAGATGCTTCCTGCAGAGAGAGTAGCTGGAAGAGGCATGGGATTCTGAATAAAAATCTTGTTACTCTTATGGAATCTTCCATGGCCAACTGAAATGATGCAAAGAAGCAGCTGTTATATGATAGCTGCATACATTTTTGTAGCCTGGGTGGATAGGAAAGAGACATCAGATGTGAGAGAGGGTACAGAAGCATGAGGAAAGGGCACTGGAACTGAATATGACCTTTCTCTTTGCTCCAAAGAATGAGAAGGCCTAATGCTGCAGAGATTTATTTGCACTAACAAGCTCTTATTTCAAAAAGCAATTATGCATGAGATTCATAAGCCTATAGCATTAAAGATTGCATTAAACTCAGTTAAGTCCTCTGCAATCAGTATCATTATTTGGGGGCAGGGAAAGAAAAAAAATGCACATTTTAGTTAAAGAGGGATGAAAAAGAAAATGATCTATGACAATGTTTCCCAAATCTGCTGCATAAGAATCATCAGGGGAGCTTGTTGGAAACACATATTTCCTCCTCTTTCTCCCTACCTTATTCCTATCTGTATCAGGAAAGGCTGGAGTGGGCCAGGTATAGATATTTTTAAAAAGCTTCTTGGGTCATCTGATGCTTCCAGCCCAGGAATGAACTTTGAAGAAGCACAGGTCTTGGAGACTGGTTTGTTGCCCTAACCAAGCTTGACAGACATTGAACTTGATGTTGCATGAGGCTCATTGAGACTAATCTGCTTATAAAGGTTGCAGGAAACTTATGTATAAACCAGAAGTCCAGCTCACTAATTATAAGAAGGAGTGGTTCTTCTGAGAAGTCAAAATGCCCATGTTTGCTATGTAGAACACCTGGACAATCACACTTTTAGTCAGATGGTTTCCTGCTGTTGATCTGAGAAATCAGGTCAAAGGGATGTTCCCAGTGGCCTTTTTATTCAGGCTGCAGGAAGTTTGGTAAATAATCCTTGTACTATGTGCCCTGGACCAGATCTCTTTAACCTTAGCCAGAGCTGGAGAAACTCTGCCAAATTTTTGACCTCAGGCATTTTTTTTTCAAAATCTAAAAAGACAATTTCTCTAGCTACCTGATCACACTGCATATGTCCACATCACCAATATCTTGGTGACTTTTTAGATGAGTAAACTTACTCTCTGTCCCTCTGCTCTGATCTGGTGCTTGACCTCATGGAACATACATTCCAGCGGGGACGAGACATAATAAATATATCTTAAGAATCAAAAAAAGAAAAAAAAAAGAAAAAAGAAAGTGTGAGTGTTTTGAAGAAACTAAATTAAAGCAAGAGGTAGAAATTGACTTGTGCTGGGAGTTGGTCAAGGAAGGCACCTCTGCAGATACAATATCTGAGCTGAGAGCTAGAATCTCGTAATTGTATTCTCAAAGCATATTTATTTCCAAGGTCATGTAGAGCCTTATATCTGCATTATAAATACTGACATTGTTTAACTATGTTTTTGTAAAATTTGTTATTAACAGCTAATGGGAAAATACTCATGTAGATAGTTTGAAAACTCATCCACTTATAAACTCAAGAAATGTTGGATAAAATATAGCAAATATTTATAAATATACTATTTTAAAATGAAATATAATTTTTAAATGAAGAGATGGGCTCACAATAAAGAGAAATCCTCAGTTACCAAAAATAATGAGGAATATGAAAACCAGTGAGGTCAACATGAATGCTAAAGCTTCAGCTGCTTCAGGAAAGGAGTTTGGATACTAATCCTTGTCTGGGAATGAAAGAGAAAGCCTTAAGCCCTAGAGACAGGAAGTTAGAACTGAAACCATAACATAAAGCCAGAATGAAGCAGTACAAAATTAAAAAATAAAATTTAAACCATCTATTAGCTTTGCGTAGGGGATTAAAAAATTGTTTTATATTAGTTTCAGGTATACAGTACAAAAGTTAGACATTTATATAATTTATAAAATAATCTCTCCCAATTATTGTAGCACCCATCTGGCATTACACACAGCGATTACAATATTGACTGACTGTTGTACTCTACATCCCCATGACTGCTTTGTAGCTATTAATTTGTACTTCTTCATCCCTTTGCCTTTTTCGACCAGCTTTCCAACTCTCCCACTATCTCCGGCAATCAGCAGGTTATTTCCTGTATCTGTGAGTTGGTTTTTGTATAGTTTGTTCATTTCTTTTGTTCCTTAGATTCTGCATATACAAGAAATCATGTGGTATTTATCTTTCTCTTTCTGACTTATTTCACTCAGCATAATAACCTCTAGGTCCATTCATGTCTTTACAAATGGTAGGATTTCGTATTTTATGGCTGAGTAATATTCCATTGTATATATCTACCATAACTTCTTTATCTAATCATCTACTGATGGGCACTTAGGTTGTTTTCATATCTTGGCCATTGTGAATAGCTCTGTCATGAACATAGGGGTGCATGGATCTTTACAAATTATTCTTTTGGTTTTCTTTGGATAAATATCCAGAAATGCAATTGCTGAGTCAAAAGATAGTTCTATTTTTAATTTTTTGAGTAACCTCCATGCTGTCTTCCATAGCGGCTGTACCATTTGCAATCTCACCAACAGTACAAGAGGGTTCCCTTTTCTCCACATCTTCACCAACAATTGTTTTTTGGTTTATTGATCATAGCCAATCTGACAGGTGTGAGGTGATATGTCATTGTGGTTTTAATTTGCATTTCTCTTATGATTAGTGACCTTGAGCATCTTTTCATATGTCTATTGGCCATCTGTGTTTCCTCTTTGGAGAATTATCTATTCAGGTCTTCTGCCCATTTTTTAATTGGTGTGTGTGTGTGTGTGTGTGTGTGTGTGTGTGTGTAGGAGATTAAAAAAAAAGATATCCCTGATGATTTATAACCACATAACTATCTGGTGTTCAAATTCATGCCACGGGCAAGATCTAGAAAACTTTAAGCTGAGATAATAACGTAAAAATATGTGCTTAGCTGGTGATGCTCCTGGAGTACCTTATAAAAGCAAATGTGAAAACTCTCTTGAACACCTTTATATCCCCTTACCATGGCCTCTGTAGAGATTTCCAAAGATTAAATTCCAATGAAGACAAGTTCATAATACTATGAAAAAGAGTAAGCAAATAGTACAGGAGGCATCATTAGAACTTTAAATATTGTAAATCTTGAATAGAAACTGTAAAAATATTTAAAGAATTAAATATATTTTTAAAGGTTTTAAGAAAAAAGTACAAGTGTTTCTGAAAAAAAGATCAGGCAGACTTTGAAAATAGAACCAAATAGAACTCACATAAATGAAAAATATGGCAATAAAAGCTAAAATTTATTGAAGGAAAAATATTTTCGTATCACACGCCTAACAAGGCACTTATATCTGGAATAAAAAACTCTCTAAATAAACTATCTTTATACACAACAATTTAGATAGATCTTAAAGGCATCATACTGAGTGGAAAAAGACTAATTTCAAAGGGTTACAAATTATACAGTTCTATTTACATAAAATTCTCAAAATGACAAAATTGGAGAAATGGAGAACAGGCAATGATTATCCAGAGTTCAGAGAAAGGAGAAGGAGGGTGTGATTATAAAGAAGCAGCATGAGAGCGTTCCTTTGTGGTGATGGAACAATTCTGTATGTTAATTGTGGTTTTAGTCATATGAATCCATAGTTATGGTAAAATGGAATAGAATTATACATAAATGCATTAAATACGAGTATATGCAAAAACTTGTGAAAAGTGTAATCTAGTTGATAGCATTGTGCTAATCAATTCTTTGACTTCACTAAAGCACTTAGTTATTTAATAAGTCGCCCTTGGGGTAAACAGAACAATGGGTATATATGAACTCTCTGTACTATTTGTTCACCTTCATATTTTTCTATTATTATTTAAAATTAGTTATTTCCAAAATTTTAAACTATGAAATAAATATATTTAAAAACTCAATAGACGTGTTAACAACAAATAAGTCATAGAATAAAAGAGAATTCGTGAACTGGAAGATTGATCTGAGGAAATCATCCAAAGTAGGTCAGCCCAGGAAAATAAAGAGATGAAAAATATAAAAATGTTAAGAGATATGGAGGACAAAATAAAATGTCCCACATAAATCCAGTAGGAGTTACAGAAAGGAAAAAGCAGAGAAAATGAAGGAAAGAAAATATTTGAATAGATCATGGCTGAGAATTTTATGAAATTGATAAAAGAAGAATTTTCGGGTTCAAGAAGTGAAACCATTTGCAAATAGAATAAATAACAATAAACCCACTCTCAGACATATAAATGCCAAAGAAAACGAGATTTTTAAAAATGACAGGCATGGTTATCAGCTGCTAATCACAATTTTCTTTTCATTGAAAATCCAATTGCCTGGGGTTTCTCTTGTACTTATATTTGAAATATGCTATTCAGATACACTGATACCTAAGACTGTCTAGAGTTTATTGCTTTGAAGAAAAAATTAAAAACATTCTGTAGTGTCTAAACTTTGATGCAGTCTCAGTAATAAGAGCTGAGTAAATATGACAGGCACCAGAACCTGGCTCTCTAAGAACCCAATAAACTATAAGTCTGCTTTAGTTTCATTCAACTTGTTTTTGCCACTGTAGTGAATAAATCAACTCCATCCTCCTCCCAGCCTGGTCTGTGGTAATGGTTCTTACTTGGCACGATGACAGCTCTTTTCTCTTATACCTAGTGGGCACGAGGCTTCTTCTCTATGAATCAGATAATTTCAGTCAAAACTTCAAATGTGGGGTGATTTGTAATATAGAGCAATCGGCTGAGAATTTGTAATATAGAGCAAATCTCTGAGTCTTTGTTTTACCCATCTCTAAAATGGCACAAAAATAAAACCCTATCATACTGCTTACCTCAGAAGAAATACATTGTTATATAGTCCAACACTATGTGTTTTACCATTCTACTCCACCACAACTTAAGGGAAAATGGAAACTGTTCATTCATTTATTTATTTTTCTATAGAAACTATTAGAAGCTCCTGTGGTCATGTTAAAAAATAAAAAGATAATCCTTGAAGACTAATTGGGGTGATGTGGAAGGATCATCATCTCTTCCTATTTGAATTCTTGATGGTCAAGTACATCGGGTTAGGGGGCATTTTTCACAGAGCTGTACAAAAGTAGGGACACACACATAGAGCAGGCTCTAAAAGGAGAGGAGTCATGCAACAAATCTACTCACGATTTTCTCATTTGGAGGATTTTTATGACCCTTCTCTATTGGATATCCTTTCCGTTCTTCATATTGTCCATGCTCTGTTGACAAATATATTTGTATAAACAACAATTAGAAAGAGGCAGATTATGAACTTTCTAATTCTAGAAGGATGAACACACAGAATGAACTTTGTAGGGAGGAAGGTTGTATCTTCTCTTCCCATGTCCAGACACTTATGAACATGGATGAAAAATATTCCAACATTTGGAGGTTCTGCTCTGCTCCCCAAGAGCCTGCACAAGTGGGTCATGTTGATGTCATGCAAAGATGATTCAGTCTCTGGCCAGAGGTTATTTCAATATCTTCTTGTGTGAATTTTTAATAAGAAAAGATTTGACCAAAAATTCACAATAGAGACATCGACAAGGTTTTTACTAATTTTTATGCATATTAGCTTATAACTCTACTGTTTATTCTTCTCATATCCATTCACTCATTCTCTCTCCTCTCTACCTCTCTCTCGAGTTCTTTGTTCTCTCATCATTAACTTAAAGTGCTGAAATTCTTTCAAAAATAGCTATTAAATAAAAACAATGAGGAAATGAAAAATTACTAACATACTCAGGCTAGGAAATAACTGGAAATTGTGAGAATATCAAACAAATATACATATGTTTTACTATTACATACATCACACCAGTAAACCACAGCTGGCCAACATCACACATACTTGTGAAAAGTAAACATTGTGGCAATAAATGTTTAAGATGACATGGAAGTATTTTCATTTCTTAAATTTCCTATACAGATGATACACATAAAGTTGGTATTTCAATTGTTCCAAATAATAAATTATTTTACCAGGTTACATCTCTCATTTACACAAACTTCTAGGCTCTGTTTGTTTCAATACTCCCTGCAGCTGTTACTTAGGTTTTTGCTATGTAATTACTGTTTATTCAAAATCTCTCACTTGTTTTACACACAGTTCTCACAATCACATGATGACTCTTACGTTTTGCTCTTTGGCCTAAATGTTGGAGGCAGCTTTTAGTCCTAACAAAAATATTTGCATGATGCTAATTATGTTTCAGTGGGCCATCAAAACAAAATCTGTAGAAAAATAATTAAAAATGTGCATCAACCTTCATAATTGTAATTCCAAATCTTTTGGTAAAAAGGATCTTAAAGTTGGAGGAAGCACAAATATAGGCACACTCTTGCTTATGACAGTAGTAGTAAAAACAGTTGAGAAGTATTAGTGCTCCCCACGAGCCAGTTCTGTTCTGAGAGCATTCTACACTTCATCTGTAAACAACCATATGCAATAGGTAATATTATCAGCACATTTTATAGATTAAAAAAACAAGGCACAGAGAAGTTAAGTCACTTGTCCAAGGCCCCTCAGCTAGTAAGTAATGCAGCCTAAATTTAAACCCAGGCATTCTGACTCTAGAGTTCATGCTTGAACAACTGCACCATACTCTTTATATGAAAGCTATCTCTCTAGGTTAGTATATATTTTTTTTCAAGAAGCTCAACATTCTATGTACTAGATAAAGGAGAAAGAAGAAAGGCAGGAGCCTCCTTTCTCTGCCTTGATTCTGGTCTTCTTTGCAACTCTTCAACCCCTCACCTCCCTCTCTACCCTCACCCCCACCCCTACCTTCACAGTAAATAGGAGAAGTCCCTGGATATCTAGCTCCATAACAGCTGCCTTTCCTATTAAAGTTTATTTAAAAGATCTGGTCTCACTCTTCTATAAGTTTATAACCCAAATAAACAATACAAAGAACCATATATTTTATAATCCAAGAAAACAACATAAAGAGGCATAGAAAAAGAAGATATTGGCATGGGGAGAAGCATGAAAAAAAATAGACAAAGTTTGTACCAAGTTCGACGGTAAAGCAATGAAATCTGAGGTGTGTAACTATAAGCAGCCTTTGAAGGCAATTCCAAAGCCAGATTCCAACAGAGTTTCTGCCCACTTCTGACAGCTGTGAAATGGCAGCCCATACTTGGAATATTTGTGTGAACGTAACTCATTATTTTATACATATGCCTTGAATATCAAATGGCTTTCACTTCTCTCCAGTCAGTTTAACTAGCTCTCCCTATTTCCCCTTCTTCCTTTCTACTTCCTTTTTTCCTTTACATCTGCTTTCATTCCTTTTGTTCAGATATTCATTTACAGCTCCTTACAGAGTGCTAATCTTAGAAGATGCTGTTCCAGGCACTCTGAATGTCACCAAAAGCTAAAGGCAAAGACCCCTTCTCTAGAAGCTTACCTGCCACAGGATCATCTTTTAAAAATGCATTCTGATCCCATTGATTACACTTAAAACTATTCAATGGCTTCCCATTGTTCTTAGAAGAAAGAACAAAATCTACACAAAGTCTTCCTAAAGCCCTGAATTCATGGCCCCACCTTCTTTCCTGCCACATGTATCCCAAACACTATCCCCTCTGCTCAGGTCTCTCCAACCTTTGTCAGTTCCTTGAATGGGCCAAACCAGGGTCTGAGTTTTATGATCTGAAAGCATCCTCTTTTGCCATTCAGAACCCTTGTCATAATTCATAGATGTGTGCTCCTGTGATGATTGATTAGTGTTGATCTCCCCTCCCCATGGCACTATAAATTATAGGAGTGTGGGGAGGAGGCTTGAGGTTACCAAATTGCTAAGACAAGAAAATGTCAGCTGAAGTCAGACTGTGAAGAGTAACTGAAGAAATTGGACATGACTTTGTATTTTTTGGGAAACAATTAATGATTTTTCAAGCAACGAAGCAAGGTGATCAGAGGTGGGCTTTAGGAGTAGAGTTGAGTCTAGAGCAATAAGTGAGATTGGAGAAATATAGAGCAGGGCCATGAGTAAAGGCCTGTAGTCTGAGTAGGAGGTATGACAGGCTGCACAGGGTGATGGGAAGGAGAAGGAGAAGACAGAGTGAGGAGACTTGGCCAAATCGACAACATGTGATTGTTGTTTGGATGTAGGAAACTAAGGGACAGAGAGAGTCCAAAAAGATTCCAGGTTTTCCAATTCCAGAGTCTGAAAGCTTAAGTGATTTCATGAATAGAAATAGAAAAGAAGAGGTGTCCCCACTGAGGAGAAGATGATAGAGTCAGTTCTGAAATTGTTCAGATGGAGGCCTGACTGGGTGTTGGACATATGGGGCTGGAGTGCAGAAGAAAGGTCGTGCCCGCGAAGATGTGGGTGCCGTGTGCACTGAGATAGTACTTATAAATAAGGTGAGGAGGAGGAGGAAAAGGAGCTGGAAAGTAGAATGAACACTCGGAGAGAAAGCATCGAATTAGGGAAACCGAGGGAAGAGTTCAAGTGGGAGGTCATAATCAGTAACACAAAGTGCTCTGCCAAGAGCTGGAAGAGGAGGACACTTGAGAAAAGCCGACTGAGATCTCCAGTTATGGTAGGTCTGAGAGAGCAGTTTTGGTGAATAGCATTTTGAGGTAAAAGTCAAATTGTGGGGATTTTATTACAATACAGAGGTCATCAGGGATTCTACTGATCTCTGCTGCTGAATTTGATTTAGACAAACAGCAGTAGTTACTGACTATCTGCCATGAATCAGATGCTTTACGCTGTTTTAATTATTTTCACTACAGTCCTATGAAGAAGATATCTTCATCCATTTTAGTATCCATTATTATATAATTTAAAGTTAAAAACAAAACTCAGGAAGTACTATAACTTGCCTAAGGACATACAGAAGTAAAACCACTACTCTCTACAAGGGCAGGAACCACAAGTTTTATTCACCATCATCTATGCCAGGATAGCAATGCTTGACATATAGGATGATTTTTTTTGGATAAATGAATGAATGAGTGAACTAATGAAGTTCTGCATTAAAATTAATCCCAAAGCCAATAGCTTTCCAGATATACACTGTTGCCTCTCACATCTTAACAAAAGGGATTGTTCTATTGCCAATTTCTTCAACAATCTCTTTCAGAAACAAGAGTAAAGATATTGACTTTGACTTGAAAACCCATATGAACTGATGTTCATGGTGGCCAGAACATGGAAGTGTCCTACAATAATAGATGATTGGTTAAAAAAGCTGTGGTACAAATATACAATGTAATATTACTCAGCCATAAGAAGAGATGAAATACTGCCATTTGTGACAACATGGATGGACCTTGAGATAATCATGCTAAGTGAAATAAGCCAGACAGAAAAAGTTGAAAATCACATGATATCACTTATATGTGGGATATAAACCTAAAAACAACAAACGAACAGGACAAACAGAGACTCATATAGACTATACAACTTCTATAGACAGGAGAGGGGCAGGGAGATGGTAGATAGGGTAAAGGGGGTCAAATATGTGGTGACAGAAAGAAATCTAACTATGCGTGGTGAACACACAATGCAAATATATATATGCCTTACTGCTAAATTGCACACCTGAAACTTTTTAGATTTCATTAACCAATGTCGCCATAATATAAATAAATAAATAAATAGATAGATAGATAGATAGATAGATAGATAGATAGATAGATAGATAAAGATAAATAAAAAAAAAGATATCGACTTTGCGACAAGTATTATTTCTGAATAGAAGTATGTGATTATAACTTCACTTTGCAAATTTTGCAGCTGTTAAATTCAACAAGCAACTCAATCATGGCTAAATTCATCTTAAGGCAATTTTGTTTTCTAGATCATGTGTATGTCAAAGCTTACAAGCAAGTAAATAGATATGAAATTTATAAAACATATTTTAAGAAAGAAGCACCCCTCACCTATCCCAAGAATCAATCATGGGCCAAATTGTTTCAAATTATAGGAGACAACTTCTCATATATCTTTTAGAGAAAATTATTTCTCTAAGATAACATTTCTTCATATATATTTTAGAAGACAAATGCATGAGAAATAGTGGTCACATATTTGATATGAATTATTCGAATTTGAAAGGAGAGAGATTCAAATTTAACTTCTATAGGATATAAATTTTGAGTCTTTTTAATGAAAACATTTGGAAGTGACATTTCCTAAGAAGGAAGGTTTTAACCACAACAATCTATTTGTTTCCCTTATGGGAGGCTAACATCATACTAATTTTTAGCTTCTTTTATTTAGTTCAAATTCAACTGGGAGCGAGGACGCTGGATGGTACATTAAAAAGCATTGTAGATGAAAATAAATTAAATGCAAGTCTGGATAATCAGCTAAACCTAAATATCAGTTTTCCCATCTGTAATATGGGATTAAAAGTGCCTTATGTACCTAATTTTTGGAGTTGTTTTAAAGATAAAAGCAGGCAATATAAATATAAAATTGATAAGAAATTTCAAAATACCACACAAATGCAGTCTCATCATCAATGCCTCTTCCCTAAAAGATATTTCTAATCCATCCTCATTCTAACAGACAAATGATCTTCAAGTAGTCATGCTGCTGTTGGGTTTTCTCTGTCATTATCTTACTGAAACACAGAACTGCGTGGCTCTTCAAAAATTCTCCAGGCAAAGCTGTCCTTAAGCATCCTGGAAGGAAAATAGGAAGGCCTCTAAAATCTGATTTGGTCTTGTGGCTCCTTTCAGAGGACTGAGCTCAGATAGCTTTGTTCTCCTTCTGTGCCCCACCCTGGGCTAAGTAGGTGGCTGGAAACAGGCCTGGCTGCCAGGAAGCCATTTGCCTTATTGCTGACTGAGCACTGAGGCTGCTGTGCAGCCTTGTACTACAGAGGATAATGACCTCTGATAAGGTCTCCTCAGTCAGACATCCCTTGGTGTCTAACTGAGTGCAAACTTAGACCTTTGGAAGGTGAGAAGGAGAGGGCCAGCAGAGCACAAACAGCTACTACAAAGTCCTTAAAGAAGTCCATAGTGTTAGGTCTCAGGTTCACATTAGGATTGCCTGGAGAACAGTGACAGAGGGCAGTAGCAATGTTTTCCAACAAAAATAATAGTTACCATATATTTATTCAACACTTCTTATGTGCCAGAAACTTTGAATATATTATCTCATTTAATCTTTATAATAGTTAATCCTACGATGTAGATATTATGGTACTTCTTTTATAGATAAGCAAACTGAGGCATAGAGTCTCATTTAAACAAAATACTTATCGAATACTTATTATTTTTCAGATGCTGAGAATATAGTGATGAATACAGCTTATTACTATTGAAGAAATAATGGCCAAAAGATGATCAAATAACTTACCTAGTACATTGTCACTGACAGGACTTAAGAGATAAAATTTAAATATAGATCTGTTCAGCTCAAAGTCTTCCTATCTGGCTTCCAAGGCCACAATGACTCTAATTCATTCTTTTCTTCATTCATTCAATCAACAGTAAAGTACTGAGCACTTACTGTGTGCTGAGCACTATTCCAGGGATGGAATGAATAAAATGAGGAGTCAAATCAGACACAGTAGGTTCCTACCTTCATGGAGCTTAAATCCTGTCACTGCTCCTCAGCAGGGAGGAGTGGCTGCCCCTCTCCTCCCCAGGAGCCACAGTCTTGCTGCTGGTTTTAGGCTGGTTTTCCAGATCCTAGTTGATTCTAGTTATGTCAGTTACCTCAATGGGGACATTTCTAGCTGATTTTTCATTCCATTAATGGACAAAATCATTTTCTTTGTTATAGAAAATGCCGATTCTGGGTAGATGAGATCATTTATAAATGAGACTAATATAAGTAAATAAATTAAATTAAATAAAAGGGACAGATTTTCTGTGTTTTCTAAAGCGAGTATGCCTTGAGGCCCAGCCTCTGGTTCTCCAGGACACAGACCCTCCTCAAGGACTGAAGGTAGAAAAAGGGCCGGCTTAGTCCTAACATTAGAGCCTCCATAGGCTCCTAACATATCACTGCAGTCAGCTGCCCATGCCTTATTTGGGCTGGAATCATATTTCTCCGACAACGTTAAGAGGATTGTGTGTGGCATACGTGCATGTATTTGATTAGCGCGCAGGAAGCTGAGTTCTCTGCACAAACGTCTTGCTCCCTACTGAAATCAAAGTGTTGCAGCCCCCCAGCTCCATCTGTTGACTACTTCAGGCAAGTGTCATCTCCTCTCCAAGAGCCTTCTTTAGTGTCCCAGAGGCTCTGGTTCTTTTTGTTCCGCTTTCCTTTAAGACTTTTGACTTCAGGATTAATTTTAGGACTAAATTATGTGCACTAACCCTGTGTTGCAGACAGCGTAATTTCATATTTGTTCTTAGTATTCAGAAAGGAAACTGTGGTGCCATTATTTCCTATTTATATCAAAGAGGTGGCCCGATGTTTACCTGGTTCAGGCTCCCAATAGGAAAACTGTAGTCATTATCATGCCTATTACTTTTGTCACCTCTTCTGGCTGCTTCTTGTAGAGTCTGTTTTTGTCCCTTCCTCCTGGCTTTACCCACCTTTCTGCTGTCTCTGCAAAGCCGGTTCATACCACCCTCCACCCTCCTTTTCTGGGGTTTGTTCGGGATGTTTTACCACAGCACTGAAATATTCTCTTTGCTGTTTACTCAGCTCTTTTCTGTAATTCTCCCAGTTCTTGCTCTGCATGTCACACCTCAAGTTAATGAAGTGTTCTGATGTATGAACAAATGGATATCCACTCACCTCAGCCACTGCTATTCCACAACAAACAAGTACCAGTGATAAAGATGGAATTTTTCTTAAATTGCTTTCAGGCCAAATTTAGCCTTGATAGATTGGATTGACAGATTTAGACCTGATAACATAAGGGAAAGTTCCTAGCCTATTTCCTAGCACAAAACAAAATTTAACAAATATTTTTTCCCTTCCTTTCTTGGAAGAAATTTCTCAGCCTAGACTGTTTTAGCCTCCATTCTTAGGTGTCTGTGAGCCTAGACCCAAGATCAGAGGAATCAGTTGCCCATAGACATTTCCACCTTTCCAATGCAATCCAGCATGGAAAAATTTGTGAAACCTCCAGACTGTTTTCCACAGTGGCTGTACCAATTTGCAATGCCACCAACAAAAATCCTGGAACAAAAATGGCCCTTAGTGAAAAACTCTATTGACTCACAGGCAATTTGATAGGCTCTAAATAGATTAGTAAATTTTAAAATAAGCAGACCACAGCATAATGGTCATTGCTGTAAGATCTCATCTTGGCTTTCTTGAGCACAGTCTACTGAAAACTGACTATACTGGCTCATTGTGCTGCTTCTCCCAAGAAATAATCCACTTCTCTTGGGTTCATCTACTTTGATGTATCAGTTGCTTTAAAAACATAGCCACTAACTTAGGGTGTCCTTAAAGGGACACTGCAGGCCCCTTTTGTGAGATCTCATAATATTTGAGTTGAGATGACTTTCTTCAGAAATGACGGCACATCTAAACATGGATATGTGAAAAGGAGGTGGCTTGGCCTATGGCAAAGAGCATAGGCTTTGGAGTCAGGCACACTTGGGGTTGAGTTTGGGTCTGGCACTTTCTGGTTGTGGGACCTGGTGACAGGGAATTCAGTAACTTCTCTGACTCTCACTTTCCTCATCTGCAAAATGAGAAGATTAATGTCAATCATTGCTGTTTGCTGGGGAAGTTAGGTGACTTTATGCATACACCGTGCTTGGCACATAGTAAGTACCAAGTACCATTCCTTTATATTTCTTGTTGCACATTTGAACATCACAGTATCAAACAGTCTCAAAAATATGTGTTGTTAATTACCTATCATGTCACTGAGAGTGGAGAAGACTTTGTTAATAACACAGACTATAATTTTGTTTTCAAGATAGTCCACAGCCACCGACAGAAATAGATTTCCTGATAAATACAATAAAGAAAGCAAAAGGACAGTATTTTCCTGTGGTCTTAAATGATTGAATTCCACTTCTGCTGTGAACTAGATATGCCTTGCCTTGTTCTGAACTATATCTGTATGATATTCTCTCTCCCTCTTTTTAAATTAATTTATGTATTTTAGTTAGTTTCAAGTATACAGTACATTGGTTAGACATCTATATAGTTCATAAAACGATCCCCCCCAATTGCTCCCTCCCTCCCCTGGATCTCCACCTAGCCAACATATTAATGCTAACTGCATTCCCTATCCCATGCTCCCTATCCCCATGACCATCTATCAACTACTAATTTGTACTTCTTTAACCCTTCACCTCTTTCTCCCAGCCCCCCAATTCTCCTCCCTTCTACCCATCACCAGATTGTCCACTATATTTGTGAGTCTGTTTTTGATTAGTTTGTTCTTTTTGTTCCTTAGATTCCACATGTAAGTGAAATCACGGATTTATCTTTCTCTGTCTGACTTATTTCACTCAGCATAATAACCTCTAGGTCCATCCATGTGGTTGCAAATGGTAGGATTTCATTTTTTTAATGGCTGAGTAATATTCCATTGTATATATGAACCACAATTTCTTTATCCAATCGTCTGTTGATGGGCATTTAGTTTGCTTCCATATCTTGACTATTTTAAATTGTGCTGCCATGAATATTGGGGTGCATAGATCTTTACAAATTATTGTTTTGGTTTTCTTTGGATAATTACCCAGAAGTGCAATTGCTGGGTCAAAAGGTATATCCATTTTTAATTTTTTGAGAAACCTCCAGACTGTTTTCATAGCAGCTGAACCAATTTGCAATCCCACCAACAACGTATGAAGGTTCCCTTTTCTCTGCATCCTCGCCAACACTTGTTGTTCTTTGATTTATTGATGATAGCCATTCTGTCAGGTGCGAGGTGGTATCTCATCGTGGTTTTAATTTGCATTTCTCTGATGATTAGTGACCTTGAGCATCTTTTCATACATCTATTAGCCATCTGTATTTCCTCTTTGGAGAAATATCTGTTCAGGTCTTCTGCCTATTTTTTAATTGGACTGTTTTATTGTTGTTGACTTGTATGAGTTCTTTATATATTGTTGGATAGTAACCTCTTATCGATGTATCATAAGTGAATATCTTTTCCCAATCAGTCGGTTGTCTTTTTGTTTTGTTGATGGTTTTCTTTGCTGCGGAAAAACTTTTTAGTTTGATATAGTCCCATTTGTTTATTTTTTCTTTAGTTTTCCTTGCCTGAGGAGATACATCTGAAAAGAAATTACTGTTAGTAACATCAGAGAGTTTACTGCCTATGTTTTCTTCTAGAAGTTTTATGGTTTTGAGTTTTACATTTAAGTCTTTAATCCATTTTGAGTCTATTCTTGTATATGGTGTAAGAAGGTGGTCCAACTTCTTCTTTTTTTTTTTTTTTGCATGTGTCTGTCCAATTCTCCCAAAACTATTTATTGAAGAGACTATCTTTATCCCATTGTATATTCTTACCTCCTTTGTCACACATTAAGTGAGCCTATAGGTGTGGATTTACTTCCGAGATCTCTATTCTGTTCCATTGATCAAAGTATCTGTTTTTATGCCAGTACCATGCTGTTTTGATTACTGTAGCCTTGTAATATAGTTTGCTATCAGGTAGTGTGATACCTCTAACTTTATTCTTCTTTCTCAAGATTGCTGTGGCTATTTGGGGACTTTTATGGTTTCATATAAATTTTAGGATTATTTGTTCTAGTCTCTGAAAAATGTCATTGGTATTTTGATAGGGATTGCATTGAATCTATAGATTGCTTTGGGTAATATGGCCATTTTAATGATATTTTTTCTTCCTACCTATGTGCATGGTAGGTATATGCTTCCATTTATCTGTATCTTCTTCAATTTCTTTTTTCAATGACATAATTTTCTGAGAAAAGGTCTTTTACCTTCTTGGTTAATTTGATTTCCAGGTATTTTATAGTTTTCAATGCGATTAAGATATAGTTTTCAATGGGATTGTTTTCTTAATTTCTCTTTCTGGAAGTTCATCATTGGTATATAAAAATGCCACTGACTTCTAATTTACTAAATTCATTGATTAGTTCTAACAGTTTTTTGGTGGAATCTTTAGGGTTCTCTATATATAGTGTCATGTCATCAGCAAATAACAAGAGTTTTACTTCTGCCTTTCCAATTCGGATGCTTTTTATTTCCCTCTCTTGTCTTACTGCTGTGGCTAAAACTTCCAATACAATATTGAAGAGGAGTGATGAAAGTGGGCATCCTTGTCTTGTTCTTGATCTTGAGAAAAATGCTTTTAGTCTTTCCCCATTGAGTATGATGTTAGCTGTAGGTTTGTCATATATGGCTTTTATTATGTTGAGTTATGGTCCCTCTATTCCCATTTCGTTGAGATTTTTTTATCATAGATGGATGCTAGCTTTTGTCGAATGCTTTTTCCGCATCTATTGATATGATCATATGGTTTTTATCTCTCGATTTATTAATGTGGTGTATCATATTAATTGATTTACATTGTACCAACCTTGCATCTCAGGAATAAATTCAACTTGATCATGGTGTATGATATTTTTAATGTATTGCTGAATTCGGTTTGCTAATATTTTGTTGAGGATTTTTGCATCAATGTTCATAAGAGATATTGGCCTATAGTTGTATTTTTGTATAATGTCTTTGGTTTTGGAATGAAGGTAATGGTGGCTTCATAAAAGGAGTTAGGGTGCCTTCCCTCTTCTTTAATTTTTTGGAACATTTTGAGAAGCATAGGTGATAATTCTTTGAATGTTTGGTAAAATTCACCTGTGAAGCCATCTGGTCCAGGACTTTTGTTTTTTGGGAGGTTTTTGATTACTGATTCTATTGCATTGGTGATAATCGGTCAGTTCAGATTTTCTGTTTCTTCTTGACTCAGTCTTGGGAGATTGTATGTTTCTAAGAATGTGTCCATTTCTTCCAGGTTGTCCAATTTGTTGGCATATAATTGCTCATGCTATTTTCTTATGATCCATTGTATTTCTGTGGAGTCCGTGGTTATTTCTCCTCTTTAATTTCTGATTTTATTCATTTGAGTCCTCTCTCTTTTTTCCTTGATGACTCTGGCTAAGGGTCTGTCAATTTTCTTCATCATTTCAAAGAACCAGCTCTTGCTTTCATGAATCTTTTGTATTGTTTTTCTGAACTCTATTTCATTTATTTCCGCTCTGATCTTTATTATTTCCTTCCTTCTATTCACTTTAAGCTTTGTTTGCTGTTCTTTTTCTAGTTCTTTTAAGTGTAAGATTAGATTGTATATTTGAGCTTTTTCTGTTTCTTGAGGTAGGCCTGTATTGCTATGGATTTCCCTCTTAGGACTGCTTTTGCTGTGTCCCATAGGTTTTGAGTCGTTGTGTTTTCATTTTCATTTGTCTCAAGGTATCTTTTGGTTTCTTCCTTGATCTCATTAATAATCCATTCATTGTTTAGTAGCATGTTATTTAGCCTCCACGTGTATTTTCAGTTTTTTTCTTGTAGTTTATTTCTAGTTTCATATCATTGTGATCAGAGAAGATGGTTGATATGATTTCAATCTTCTTAAATTTATCTATCTATCTATCTATCTATCTATCTATCTATTTATTTATTTTTCTTCTTAAATTTATTGAGACTAGTTTTGTGTCCTAATATGTGGTCTATCCTGAAAAATGTTCCATGAGCACTTGAGAAGAATGTATATTTTGCTGCTTTCAGGTGAAATGCTCTGAAAATCTCTATAAAATCTATCTGGTCTAGTGTGTCTTTGAGGCCCATTATTTCCTTGTAGATTTTCTGTCTGGAGGATCTGTCCATTAATGTCAATGGGGTGTTAAAGTCTCCTACTATTAGTGTATCATTGTTGATCTCTCCCTTTATGTCAGTCAATAATTGCTTTATGTATGTAGGTGCTCTTATGTTGGGTGTGTATACGTTTACTAGGTTTATGTTCTCTTGATTTATCGATCCCTTTATCATTATGGAATGCCCTTTTTTGTCTCTTATTATAGCCTTTGTTTTAAAGTCTATTTTATCTGATTCAAGTATCGCTACCTTGGCTTTTTTTTTTTTTCATTTCTGTTTATATTTTTTTCCATTCCTTTGCTTTCAGTCTATGAGTGTTATTTGATCTGAAGTGAGTCTCTTACAGATAGCATATGCATGGATCTTGTTTTCTTATCCATTTGGTTACCCTATGACTTTTGATTGGAGCATTTAATGCGTTTACATTTAAAGTGATTACTGATAGGTATATAGTTATTGCCATTTTATTATTTGTATTTGTTTTTCTATTTTCTTTCTTACCCCTTCTCTTTTTACCAAAGTCCCTTTAACATTTCTTGTAATACTGGCTTGTTGGTGATGAATTCCTTAAGCTTTTCTCTGTCTAGGAAGCTATTTTTCTCACCCTCCATTTTAATCAAACGTCTTACTGGGTAGAGTATTCGTGATTGTAGATTCTTGTTTTTCATCACCATGAATATTTCTTGCCAGTCCCTTCTGGCCCACAAAATTTTCATTGAAAAATCAGCAGACATTCTTATGGGGGTACCCTTGTAAGTAGTTGTCTTTCTCTTGCTGCTTTTAAGATTCTCTCTTTGTCTTTGACCTTTGACATTTTAATTATTGTATGTCTCGGTGTGGGTCTGTTTGAATTCTTCTTGTTTAGGACTCTCTGTTCTTTCTGAACTTGTATGTCTAATTCCTTTGTCAGGATAGGGAAGTTTTCTGTCATTATTTCTTCAAATAGATTCTCAATCCCTTGCTTACAATCTTCTCCTTCGGGTACTCTTATGAACCAGATATTGTTATGCTTCATGTTGTCCCAGTGGTCTCTTAAACTATCCTCATTTTTTAAAAATTCTTTTTTTATTTTTGTTGTTCTGATTGAGTGTATTCTGTTACCTTGTCTTCCAGCTCACTGATTCCATCTTCTGCTCTGTCCAATCTGCTGTTGAATCCTTCTTCATTGAAGGATTCAATGAAGACTACTGAATGTAGTCTTCATTTCAGTTATTGTATTCTTCATTTCTGTCTGGTTCTTTTTTTATGGTTTCTATGTCCTTTTTTTATGCTTACTATCTCTCCGTTGATGTTCTCATTGTGCTCATCCATTCTCCCCACAAGTTCATTGAGCATCCATATAACCATTATTTTGAACTCTGTCTCTGGTAGGTGCTTGCTTCCATTTCATTTAGCTTATTTTCTGGAGTTTTCTACTGTTTCATTTGTGACACGTTTCTTTGTTTTCTCATTTTATTAGCCTTTCTGTGTTTGTTTCTATGTGTCAGGAATATTGGTTTAATCTCAGTCTTGGCCAGATGGCCTAATGTGGAATGTGTCCTGTGTGGCCCAGTGGAACACTCTCCCTAATCTTCTATGCTAGGGGCTCTAGATGTGATTTTTGTGTGGGTTGTGTGTGATCTTCTGTTGATGCCAAGCTTTTATTGTTATTAATACATTACTGGATGAGATTAACACTCAGGCTGACTAATAGTGGAAACTGGCTGCACTCACAGGATAAGAGTTGTTGTGTGGGGCTGACCCCACTCAATGGGATTTTCCCTAGCAGGCTTGTGTACTTGTTGCAATTACCCTTCGTATGGGAGTAATCAGGAGTTGCTCCATTGTGATCTGGTGCCAACCTCCAGATGTGTTGGTTTTGTGGCCCCTAGGGAGGGGCTCCCCTGTAGGCCAAGGTTAACTGCTGTTTTTGATTGCTCAGCGCTACCAGGTGGGAACTACAAAGCGATCCGCAAATGGTTGTTGCCTATTCTGAATCTATAGCTAAGTAGAAGAGACAACGCTGTAGGCAGCAGTCGGTTATCCCCCATCCCTGACCTATGTCAGTTTAGTAGAGGGACCAGTGTCCCTCAAGGCCTGACACTGCCTGTTGGTTGCCTGTAAGTCTCTGAAACTGTATGAGCATCTGGGTGATATGTGTGTTGGGTAGGGCAGAGACCCTGGGAGTCTCCTGGGTCTATTGAGTAAATTTCCCCCTGCCACTGCAGTGTCAGTTTACATGCCAACGCTATCTCTATGGCTCCTTGTACAAGTTTCCACTCATAGCAAGGTCAGCTGCTGCCCACCTTGGGCCTGAATGCGCCACCCTAGGGCAGGGGCAGCTGCCTATCAACATGCAGTGGGTGCTTTGCATATTGGATGGGGCAGGAGCTCAGGGAGTCAAGGGCCTTCAGGCCAATACAGACCGCTGCAATCCCCTCAGGAGTTATTGCAGCTCGTATAGGCAGTAGAGGTCTGCCCACAACTGTTTTCCCCAAAATATGCTCACTGCACTAGACAAGGTCTGTTGCCCGCGAAGACTGCATGACCCCAGAGCCAAACAGGACATGGGTGGCTGCCTGTCAATGGGCTGCAGGCACTTTGTGGCTTGGGTGAAGCAAGATCTCAGGGAGACAAGGGCCATCAGGCCAATACAGCCTCAGTTTTGCTACAACTTCTGTGCCTGGGTGTTCCCGCTGTAGTCACAGATCTCAGTGAGACCAGCTGCCATCTGAGGCGGTCCCACAACCCCTGCGCTCCCCAGACACAATAACGCCAATTCTTGCAGGCAGCAGAGGTCTGCCTGCTGCTGATTTCTGTGCAATGTCCGCCCTGTGCTAGCCAAAGTTTTGTGTAGATTGGGGATCTGGGGAGGGGAGGGATAGGGCTGTGGCAGTTCACTGTCAATGGGCTGCCTGGGGCAATTTGTGGGTAGGGTGGGGCAGGGTCTCAGAGAGACAATGGCAGTCGGATCAATACAGCCTCAGTCTTGTTCCAACTTTGGTAACCTTTAGCACGTTCCTGCAGAAGTCCCAGATCACAGCAAGACCAGCTGCTCTCTGGAACTGGCCCACAGATCCCCGAGATCCACCCAAGTTCATGTTGGCAGCAGTGATCTGCCTGATCCTATCTCAGAAGTGCAGCTCACAGCGCTGGCCACCCGCTGGGAATGCTTGGTCCTGAATCAGAGGAGGGCTTAGCAGCCATCTGGCAACAAAAGCCCCTGGCAATCTGCAGGTTTGGTGGAGTGGGCTGATCCCCTATGGTCAGTGCTTCCTAATGGCTCTGTGGGAGGGGTCTGCACAGTCAAGTTGGCAAGGTCTGTAGATTGCCTGGTAGAGGGGCCGGACTAAGGCACAATGGTGGCTGCCCTTCCAGTCCTTGTTCTGGTGCCAGGTAATGCAGGCTTTCTCAGAATGAATCCCATGCAAGCCTCTGACTCACCATCAGTGTCCCTGGTGAGTGTCCACAGGTCAGTAAACTGAGCGTGGGTCCTTCAAAGGGTCATCGAGAGTTTCAGTGTCCTTCCATCTCACCCAGATGGCTGGAATCCCCTCTGGTTTTTACAATCAGAGTTATTGGAATCTCCTCTCCCCTGGGATGGGGAGCCCCTAAATGAGACCAGGACCTTCCTCTTCTTCAGGAGAGCCTCTGCAGCCTCGCTCTCCCTCCCAGTGTTCCTCCACTACCTGTGGGTGCGGGTCCAGCCAGATTCAGACTTTGCCCCTCTTACTGGCTTCAATGTAGCTCCTTTATATTATCAGATGTAGGTATTACCATCAGCTAGACTTCAGATGATGCACCACGTTGATTATTTTATAATTCGGTTGTAATTTCAATGTGGACCTGGGAGATGAACCCTGCTTTTACCTAGTCTGCCATCTTCCTCCCAAATCGATATTTTCTCTTTTTATTTGCTATCTTTTTTTGAGTAATTTGTGTGTTTCATTAGGTGCTTTACATATATTTTTCTCATTTATTACTCCCAATAATCCTATAGAGGGGATGTTATTATTACAATATTACAGATGAAGCTCAGTAAAATTAAGTGACTTGCCTGAGGCAACATAGGTTTGCCTGACACTAAGCCCTCTCCAGATTTTGGCAGGTGTGTAGGCCACTGAAATACAGTGTTTTGGGGTGCAAGTCATTGACTCATGCCTAGTAGGCAAGCACTGTGAATTCTTTTTTTCATGACAAAGATGACTAATGCTCAAAGGTATTTCTTGGAAATGAATTCAATGTGCCTTTGTGTTATAGCTAGCAGGGTCCATTAAATGGAATTTTCCTCTCTGGGCAGCAAGATTTTACTTTCCTTTTTGCTAAGCTAACTATGTAGAGTGAAGGGAAGGATCATGTATATTATTTTCTTACTTATAAGCCTTGTATGGTCTGGCCCTTGTCTACCTTCCAGCCTCCACACTCACTACTCACCCCCAGCTTCCTTACATTCAGCCATGCTGGGCTTCTTCTAATTCTGGACCACACCATGCTTCTCCAGCCATGGGTTCTTCCCATGCTGCTCCATCTGCCTGGAACACCAACCCTTTCCTGAAGAGTCAAACTCTTCAAATCTTAGCTAAAATAGAACTTCCTTCAGAAAATCTCTTCAACCCCTTGTTTCAGTTGTTTATTGCTGGATAACAAGCCTCCTCGAGATGTAGGGGCTTAAAACAACCACCATTTATTTGTTCATGAATCTGTGATGGAGTTGGGCTTGGTGGGGACAGCTCATTTCTGCTCCACATGGCATTGACTGAACTAGCTTGGCCGAAGCTAAAGAATCCAAGATGGCTTCACTCACATGTCAGGCACCTCAGCTGGGATAACCAACTGGGTCCCACTCTTCCCCACCATGAGATTCTCCAACTGGACTTCTTTACATGGTGGTTGGCTTCCAAGAGGGTGAAACTAAAAGCTGCAAGCTGCCTTAAGGACTATGCTTGAAAGTCACATGGTGTTTCTTCTGCTACATTCTACCAATCAAAGCAAATCACAAGGCCAGCCCAATTAAAAGAAAGGAAAATAGATTCCATCTTTTGGAGTGGCAAGTACCTAAGGGTTGTAAGGAAAAGCTGGTGGTTATTTTAGCAGCAATCTTATACACATTCCCAGACTAGGGTAGTTCTGACTATTATATAGAGTACTACATCCTTTTCTGTGAAACTAACTGCATTGTGAGTACTTATTAAATGTCCATCTACGTTTTCTCATTACCTCCCACAGCAGCCTGTAAAATCTATTAGAACAGAAATCCTGTTTGTCATGTTCATTGCTAATTATATGTATTGAGTGAATGAATGAATGAATGAGTGAATGAATGAATGAATGAATGAATGAACAGGTGAGGATACTAGTCTAGGCACACAATACAAAGCAGTTATCACACCTGTAATAAGCATAGTTTTCCTTTCTTGGTGATCATAAGCTCGCCATTTAAACTCATGTGGCACTTTTTCTCCTCTGGAAATATTGACATGCATTCTCATAAAGATTGAAATTTGATAATCTCTTAAGGGCACAGAAAAGCTTACAGTCATTAAAAGTGCTTGGACAATTCTGACTTCTCTAGGAGAAAGAGGTAATGATTACGTTGTTAGCAATCTTTTTTAAAGTTATTGTAACATGACTCATTTTTGGGTGCCTGAAAATGGTTACAGCAATATTAGAATATCTTGCCTTTCTGATGTTTGTCTGGAATTAGCTATTTTGGAAACACATTGGAAAGTCTCTTTCCCTGTCCCCATCTCCCTTTTTTTGTTCTTAATATTAACAAAACCAGAAGGGGATTTCAAGAGAGCAGCAAAACTAAACATGGCTATACAGTATTCATGGGCGTTTGTTTTAGAAACTCACATTTCAAATGCTAAATTAGCTGCAGGCTTATGAGACTGAAAGAGAAACTTCTTAGAACCAGAAAGAAAAAAAAAGAGTCATCCAGGGAAATCAATCAATGTGCATTTCTTTTGATGTTCTTTTCCATGAAAACAGAACAGGATGTGAAGCACAGGGAAATTGGGACTTTACAGCCACAGCAGGACTTAAAAAATCTGGTTTTGACCTATGCGTCATTTGGTGCACAGATGCCAAATCTGGAGATTCACCGGTTGTTGCCCACATCCTCAGCCTTCATCTATTTGCCTGAGCAGCTGAGCTGGGCCAAGGTGATGACAAACAGAAATTGGATTATCAGTTGCCCCAGCATTGCGTCTCCTATGCTCCTCTCCATATTAATTATGCTTGGGCCAGGAAGGTTAGCAAGCATTTCTAAGAGTAAATGAATGCCTGTTGACAATAATTATTCATTGTGATTGTTTAAAAACAGCTTAGTAAATAAAAACTTTGAGTTGATTCAAATTTTTATTAAATATGTGTACACATATACACGTTTGTATGTACACATGCATGTACACATGTATGTACGTCTGTATATAACTTCTCTTTTCCAGCAGATTGAAAAGACAGTCTTGAATAGAAGAATGCAGGCAAGCATGACCTCTTAGCCTCATAGACCCAACACTCGGCATCTCAGAACTGAGGGTGGCATGTTTTTCATTTGGACTTTTAGGCCCAAGTTCAGGATTTATTTCTTTATAAATATATATAAACAAAGTCTCTAGGAAAACCATCATGAAATAACAGCAACTAGATCTGAAAAGCAGAACAATGACTTTCATTTTCTTCTTTTTTGCTACTTAGAAAATCTCTCCCACTTTATACCCACCAACTGCCTCCCAACAAATTTCCCAGTAAAAACAATGTAGTTTATAGGGATTTTTTTTTCCCATCAAAAGAGGAAAATTTAAGCCTGAATATATTAAGTATCGGGGGCAAATGCCTTTACAAAATTTCACCTGATATCACCCTAAATTGGTGGGCTTTTCCAACTAAAATATAAATCAAAGAATGCAGGAGTTTTCATTGACTTCTGGCATCATCGGCCTCAGGTTGCTTTCATTGCTGCACAGTTGCCTAGCAACTTGCTACCAGTCAGCCCTCCTTCTTTCTGTTCTCTTTCTTACACTGGTCCTCACAGGTTTTTTTCCTGTTTGTTTATCCTTTTGTATCACCCAATACCTGCAAGGGTGGCTTAGAAGTTGCTCAGGATTCTATTATGGCAGTCCTTGAATGCCAAGCTGTGGAGTCTCTCCCTCATTTGAGAGGTGATGGGCTATCCCTGTCATTTTGAAGCAGGGCAGTGACAAGGGCAGAGCTTGCTCCTGCTTAGGAGGCTGCGAGGTAACAGACCACAGTGATGATCTTGGGAATGGAAAAGAGGACATGGATGATGGCCATATGGCTGCTGTAGAAGCAGTGTCAGGCTGTGAGGGCCATAGAGATACCAAAGGTGCTGGCATGGCTTCAGGCCTGAGGGTAGGGCCATCTGCAGAAACAGTGAATCAGGAAGATACGTGGAGAGAATTATTAAGTGCCAAGCTGCACATAATGTGTCTGAAGTGTCAGGGGAACAGAGAGGCCAAGAAGCCCATATTTTCTCCAAAGTGTCCTCTAGGAGGCCTGTCAGCAGAGGGACTATTCCAGTAGCAGGCGCTTCACTAGTTGACTTCCTTCAAATCACAAAGATACTGCAAGGATGTGGACACACTGGAACAGCTCTGAATGATTTCCTTGAAAGTTTCACTATGCCACCACCTAGCCACAGGGCTGTCCCACAACCCAGGCTGAGCCAAGGATATAGTATCTCCTCCTACTGGCCCCATGATTGGTCCATGGCAGGCAGAGATCCTTGGCAGAGGAATCACATTCCCCAGAAAAGTCTTCAGTGGAAGCTCAAAGAACAAAGGTCTCTATCTGCAAAGATCTGTGTCTAGAATATGTTCCATGCCATCGAATGCCGTCCATATTCAGAAAGAGAGGATGAAACCAATTTTCAGAGGTAATCAAAGATGAGAACTTGAGAGTCCTGGTGGTGATCCAGTCCCTGAATCCAGCCAGCTCTGAGTTCAGGGCTTTCCTTGCCTGGGTTACATGAGCTAATAGAGTCTCTTTTTCAGATTAAGCAAGGTTATGTTGGGTTTCTATCACTTGCAACTTAAAGAGTCCTGAATGGTATCGTGAATATTGCATTGCTATCTTGATTTTACAGACAAGGGAACTGATGCAACTCAGAGAAGTTAGCTAAACTATTTGTGATCACAAGAACACATACCAGGGCATAAGTTTTTGAACCTGAGTTTGCCTGGACCCCCAAACCATTGTTCTTTTCTTTATGTTCTTTTGCCTCCCAAATAGTCCCACAATTATGGCACTCAAGAGAAGAGACAAATAAGTAGATGTGTTTGGATCTCTGCACGTTGTCCATAATCCTCTAGTGAAGCCATTTGTGACATTTTTTAATGCCTAACACTATGGAAAATGGGAGAGCTGCTCATTGTTTAAATGTTCCCCATTCCTCTCCAGATGATAACTCTTCTGACTGCTCCAGCTTTATAAGCAAAACACCTACTTTCAGCTTAGGAAGAATCATTGGACAGGCTATGTACAGCCTGCCAATCAAAGGGAGTGGCAGAGAATTTGTACTTTAAGACACTAATCCTCTCCTCAGTGAGGTGGTAGAGGTGGGCAAAGGTGCTCTGAAAGGGGGTTGGCATCCACCCTCCAGCTCTTGAAGAACAGGAGCTGACTCAAAAGTTGAAGAAGGTGTGTCTGGGAATGTAGCCATTGCATAAACTCATGAAACATTCTTAATAGCATGCCACAGCTCCATCAACAGACAACCTCTGAGCCTGTTTATTCTAAGTTTCAGGTTCACAGAGGACAGATACTGCTTGGTGCAGCACAGCTCAAGCTGCATAGATCAGCTAGGACTATGTGGGCCAGAGGAGAGAGGGTATTTGTGAGTCAAACAAGCCCTCATCCCAAGAAATATCTAGGGCTGTATGATGGTGGGACCTGGAGGTGGTGACAAGGTACTGTCACCTAGTTCTATAGGCAGGGCCATAGGCCACAGCCTACGTAACAGGCACCATGGTATCATACAAGTGAGTAAAACAGGGACAGAACGATTGAGCAACTTGCCCAAGGTTATATGTAGGGGAGAGTGACATCTTGGCTTTGAAAACAGATGCTTTCACTCCAGAGGCCCTGTGCCTTCCTAGTATTTTACTCAGCAACTGGGGTAATGAAATATGGGTTATTGCTCTTCCAGGGGCCCCATTTGTAGTCAGAGATTACAGTCAGGCCTGCTGGGGGCATTTGTTTTGTGTTTTGTTGTTGCTTCAGATCAGCCTACTCATCACTTAACAAAGCACATCCAAGGAGTAGCATAAACAGAATTACTTAGAAATCTTTCATTCTTCAGGCTCCACATATGTCCCTACATATGAAACTGTCCACATCCTTGTGGTTATAACAATCTTTCCCTATTATAACCCCATAATGATAATATCAATTATATCCTATAACATGTAATCAGTCTGTCCCAAGTATGGACACTCGACTGTGTCATCTGAGCATGGATCTTGTCAAAAAGGCACCAAAGTCTGAACATGTGTGTTCACATTGCCACCTCATCCTTTCTAGAAAATGACATGGTGTACACCCGTTGGCATATCATGGTTATCTAGAAGTTGCTGCTTTTGTTGCTTTGATTTCTTCCTCTGGCATTCTTCTTATCAGTCCAAAGGGCATTTACCTTTGAACTAGATCTTAAGCATGCTCAGATACATGCATTAAGGGCATTCCTAAGCTAACAAGTATTGTGTTTTATACATGCATCCAGAATCAGGAAGGGGCATGGGGTGGGGCAAAGCAGCTTGTGCAGGTGGGTTTTTCAACACATCAACCACCTGAGGAAGCTACATAGGAATGCCTTCAAGGAATGGAGAAATTCACTGTATTAACAAACACATATGAGTCAATGAATAAGGTCTTTATCCAAGAAAAAATGCAGTCTGGGGCTACATTTCTGTCATAAAGAAGATTTTCCATCTATTTCCTGCATGTTTGGCTAATTATATTTTCTCAGCTTCCCTTAATTATACAGGCCAGATGTTTTATGACTAGAAATAAACACAAAAATAGAAAAAGCAGTCAAAACAAATGGTCTATGACTAAGAGTCATAAATTGAAAGAAACCAACAAATTGAGTCGTCTAGTCACCATCACACTTCACTTGCCGCAGTCTACCTTCTTAGTTCAATTAGTTTTAGTACTGAGTATAATGGTGAATATTTTAAAAAACTGAGGCCAAAGTATTTTGCTTGGTTTTATTTTTCCTTTTTCTTTTTCTTTTTTTGAATAAGCAGCAAAGGAAGACGTCAATGTTAATCCCAAATACTAGAACGGAAAAATTTATCAACTAGAGAATACGGTACAGAAAATCCTTTGGTAGTGCTCATTTCATAAATTTAATTTTTAACTAGACAAGTATTATATGAATACATTCTCCTTAAAAAAAAAAAAAGAAAGGAAAGAAAAAATTACAGGTGTGGTTCAAGACCCCTATTGACTTCCATCTCCCTAGAGACAATCATGATTTCCTATTAGTGTATTTTCTTTCAGACTTTTCTCTCATTATTTTGGTAGGTGATGATACTCCACCTGAAGGGCATATTTCCCTTATACCTTTCCAAATAGCCATACTTGCGTCAGGTTTTATAAAATATTAGAAAGAGCACTTGTCTAGGACTTGGTAGGCCTGACTTTGAATCTTAGCTCTGTCCCTTGTTTTGTGGCTGACTTTGGGCAAGCCACAGAATTGTTCTGCAAATGGGATTAGCCAAACCAATCTTATATATTTGCTCATTTTTTTTCTTATTTAAAAAACATTTATTTATTAATTTGTTTTATTTTTATTTTTTTATTTAACATTTTATTTATTTTTTCTCCTTCCCCCGTTCCCCATCCCCTCTGGTAACCACTAGTCCATTGTCCATGTCCATGAGTCTCTGTTTGTTAGTCCTGTTCATTTGTTGCTTTTAGGTTTATATCCCACATATAAGTGAGATCATGTAATTTTCAACTTTTCCTGTCTGGTTTATTTCACTTAGCATGATTATCTAGAGGTCCATCCAGGTTGTTGCAAATAGCAGTATTTCATCTCTTCTTATGGCTGAGTAATATTCCATTGTAAATATGTACCACAGCTTCTTTAGCCAGTCATCTATTGTAGGACACTTCGGTTGCTTTCATGTCCTGGCCTCTGTGAATAATGCTGCTATGAACATCACTGTGCAAATATCTTTTTGGATATGGGTTTTCAAGTCTTTGGGGTAAATACCCAGTAGAGAGATTACTGGATCATATGGTAGGTCAATTCTTAGTTTTCTGAGGACCCTCTATACTGTTTTCCATAGTGGCTGTACCAATTTGCAGTCCTACTACCAATGTATGAGGGTTCCTATTTCTCCACATCCTCTCCAACATTTGTTATTACTTGTGCTGTTGATTATAGTCATTCTAACAGGTGTGAGATGGTATCTCAATGTGGTTTTGATTTGCATTTCCCTAACAGTAGCGATGGTGAGCATCTTTTCAAATATTTGTTGGCTATTTGTACGTCCTCAAGGGAGAAGTGTCTGTTCAGGTCCTCTGCCCATTTTTTGATTGGATCGTTTTGTTGTTGTTATTGAGTTGTATGAATTCTTTATATATTTTAGATATTAGGCCCTGATGAGAGGCATTGCTTGCAAATATATTTTCCCATTCAGATGGTTGTCTCTTTACCTTGTTGACGATTTCTTTTGCTGAGCAGAAGTTTTTTAGTTTGATGTAGTCCCATTTGTTTATTTTAGCTTTTACTTCCCTTGCTTTTGAGGTCAAATCCATAAAATCCTCTTTAAGTCCAAAGTCCTTGAGTTTAGTTCCTATGTTTTCTTCTATGCATTTTATTGTTTCAGGTCTTATATTCAGGTCCTTAATCCATTTTGAATCAATTTTAGTGTGTGGTGATAGACAACAGTCTAGTTTCATTCTTTTGCAGGTGGCCTTCCAATTTTCCCAGCACCATTTATTGAAGAGGCTTTCCTTTCTCCACTGTATGTTTTAGGCTTTTTCATTGAACATTACTTGCCCATATAAATATGGGTTTACTTCTGGACTCTCGATTCTGTTCCACTGGTCCATGTGTCTGTTTTGCTGCCAATACCATGCCGTTTTGATTACTGTCACTTTTATAATTTGAAGTATAATTTGAAGTCGGGCAGAGTGATACCTCCAGCCCCATTCTTTTTTCTCGGGATGGCTCTGGCGATTGGGGGTCTTTTGTGCTTCCATACAAATCTGATGATTGTTTTGTTCTATTACTTTAAAAAAAATGCCGATGGGGTTTTGATGGGGATTGCATTAAATCTTTATAATGCTTTAGGTAATATGGTCATTTTAACTATGTTGATTCTTCCAACCCAAGAACACAGAATATCTTTCCATTTCTTTGTATCTTCTTTGATTTCTTTTAATAGGGTCTTATAGTTTTCATTATATAGGTCCTTCACATGTTTCGTTATATTTATTCCTAGGTATTTTATTCTTTTTGTTGCAGTTGCAAAAGGAATTATTTTCTCCACTTTTTTTTTTTTCTGACACTTCATTATTAGAGTATAGGAAAGCTATGGATTTTTGAATGTTGATTTTGTATCCAGAGACACTACTGTATTTGCTTATTGTTTCTAGTAGTGTTCTTGTGGAGTCTTTAGGGTTTTCTATATAGAGAATCATGTCATCCACAAATAATGACAGTTTGACTTCGTTTCTTGTTTGGATGCCATTTATATCTTTCTCTTATCTGATTGTACTCGCTAGGACCTCCAATGTTATATTGAATAAGAGTGGTGATAATGGACAGCCTTGCCTTGTTCCTGGTCTTAGAGGGAAGGTTTTTAGTTTTTCACCATTAGTCTAATGTCGGCTGAGGGCTTGTCATATATGGCCTTTATTATGTTAAGATACGTTCCTTCTATACCGATTTTGTTAGGTGTTTTGATCATAAGTGGATGCTGTATCTTGTCGAAGGCTTTTTCTGCATCTACTGATATGATCATATGATTCTTATTTTTTAATTTGTTTATGTGGTGTATCACATTAATCAATTTGCATATATTGAACCATTCCTGTGCCTCTGGGATGAAGCCCACTCGAGCATGGTGTATAATCTTTTTAACATGTTTCTGTATTCGGTTCACTAGTTTCTTATTCAGCTTTTTGCATCAGTGTTCATGAGAGATATTGGTCTGTAGTTTTCTTTTTTTGTATTATCTTTACCAAGTTTTGGTATCAGAGTGATATTGGCCTCATAAAATGAGTTTGGAAGTACTGCCTCCTCCTCGATTTTTTGGAAGAGTTTAAGGAGAATAGGTATTAAGTCTTCTTTGAATGTTTGGTAGAATTCACTGGTGAAGCCATGTGGTCCTGGACTTTTGCTTTTTAGGAGGTTTTTGATGATTGTTTCAATTTCCATACTGCTAATCGGTCTATTTAGATTTTCCAGTTCTTCTTGATTCAGTCTAGGAAGGTTGTGTTTTTTCTAAATACCAGTCCATTTCTTTTAGGTTATTAAATTTGATGTTGTATACTTTTTCATAGTATTCTTGTATGCTCCTTTGTATTTCTGTGGTGTCTGTCATAATTTCCCCTCTTTCATCTCTGATTTTGTTTGTTTGTGCTCTTTCTCTTTTTTCTTTAGTGAGTCTATCCAGGGGTTTGTCAATTTTATGAACCTTCTCAAAGAATCATCTCTTTGTTGCATTTTTTTTTTTTTTTTTTTTTTGGTTTTCAATTTCATTTATTTCTGCTCTAATTTTGATTATTTCTTTCCTTCTGCTGAATTTAGGCCTCATATGTTCTCCCTTTTCTAGTTTTTTTGTCTGTTTGTTTGTTTTGTTTTTTAAGATGAAGCATTAGGTTGTTTATTTGGGCTCATTCTTGTTTTTTGAGGTTGTTTATTTATTCTAATAATATTTACTGACTTCCTTCTAAGTGCCAGGCACATGGGCAAAGTCCTGGTTAAAGGCAGCTTGCAAAAAAGTAAAGAAACAGTTACAATACATTATGAAAAGGAGCATATCACAGAAACACTGGATTCTCTGGGATCATAGCAAAAGTCAGGGAAGTCTTCCTGGAGGATGGAATCTGAGTGATAAGATGGAATTAATCAGGCAAAGAGGAGTTTTGGTGTGAGTTAATGTGCAGGAAGTTTGGCAGAAACAGTTTTCCAGACAGAGAAACATTATGTTCAAAGAAAATGAGATATACTTTAGGTTTTTTGTTTTGTTTTGTTTTTAATAAGCTAAAGTATAGTTGAAACAGAATTTGAAGGGGATGGAACTAGAGATAAAGTGGGACAGTTGGGCAAGGGCTGTAATATACCATGTGAGGGAGTTGGGGCTGTATCCCATGGACATGGGGAGCCACTCAATTTAACCAGGAGCTAGAGGAGGGATGAAATTACCTGGGTTTGGCAAGATTAGTTGTTTTTTTTTTTAACCATAGCCTAAGAAAAGGATCTTTGAGAACTAAGCTAAGTTCAAGTACAAGAAAACCAAGATAGATCTGGAAGTATCAGACTTTGTGACTATGAAACTGAACCTGCCTACTGAGGATAAGAAGGGAGAAATCAAAGCAAAAGCATGAAAAGGTGGGCACTGTTCGAACCTGAGACACATATGCCATGTCTGTCCTGGGTGACATGTTATATAGACAGTCACCCAACCTCAGCATTCAGGCTCGATAGAGTTTGAAAGAGGCACAATTTTTGAACAGAGGATTTTAAGGCCTCGGAAGGTAAAGTTGTAGGGTCTTTCTTAAACCCATAGTTGTGGCTGCCCCACACATGGAGGTGTGTCTAGCCTGCGAAGGTATCATCATTTCAAAACAAGCAATTTGACATTGCAGGAGCAGAAGCGAGGAAGTCCTCACTTAGACACAGAGGAAGTGTCTGTGGCTTAGTGTTTCCAACACATTTCTTTTCACAACTTTTTATTATTCTCGGGATCTGACCCAGTGTTTGCATATAGCAGTTTGAATTAATTAATTAGTGAATATCTCTACCATTTTTTCCTGGTTCCATTGCTTGCTCATTTCATCCTCATCCAATAGCAATTATCATGCTGCATTGTAATTGTTTGCTGAGCCGTTTGTCTCTCCTGATGAACTGAAGAGCAAGGACTGTGCCTTCTTCATTTTTATAGCTTCAAAGTTATGTAAACAGGTAAAATGTAAAATGAAGTTTTACAAAATACTCAATCACTGTTTCCTACGAGAGAAGCTGGACCACAGGGAGATTAAGTGACTTGCTCAGAGCTGAACAAGTCATGATAGAGCAAGTGAGGGTGCTTTTCCTATGCCAGTCACATACATAGTACTGTATTTTCCCAGTACCATTTCACGACATGTTTTCAATACCTAGACCATAATCTAAAACAATGAAGACTTCTTCTTAGATGGAATATTTATAGCATTTTAAGATTTTTTATGTGTGTGTTTTTATTCTATCTTAGTTTATTTCCACAAAAGGACACTAAAAATTTGGGTTGGTGATTATCACTGAACTTTGCACAGAAAATATACAATTGACATTGGTTAGGAATAAATAACTTGCTCTATCACCAGGAAGAAGGAGTGACTCTTCCTTGCTCAGAGAGAAGATATTACAAACCCTGCAAAAGACAGGGCAATTTCAACATTACAATGGGATGCCTACATTAATTTAAAAAGGGGACACGAAAGGAAGAAGCAGCAGCATAAATAGTGTAGAAAAAGACAAAAATTCAACCTTCATCGAAAGTTATGACAATTTTTATTGAGAATGTAGCATTGACCTATCATCAGCATCAGAAACAGTTTTCACTAAATACGATAGTTAGAACTGATGATGTATAAAATATCATGATATATGCTATCCAGAATATACCTAGAATAATATAGTTCTAGATAGTAGAACTAGATGATATATTGATAGTCTACCTGTATTCATTTTCTATTGCTACTGTAACAAATTACCACAAACTTTATTATTTAAAACAACATAGATTTATTATCTTACAGTTCTGAAAGTCAGAAATTCTAAAATCAAGATATCTGTAGGGTTGCATTTCATCTAGAGGCTTTAGAAGAGCTTCTGTGCCTTTTCTCAGCTTCTAGAGGCTGCCTACATTCCTTGTTTCATGTCCCCTTTCTTGATTCACTCTAATTCTTGTTTCTGTCATCACATGTATTTCTCTGACTCTGACCCTCCTGCCTCTCTCTTACAAGGACTCTTGTGATTACATTGGGACCACTCAAACAATCATTAACTTAATCACAACAGCAAGTCTCTTTGGCCATGTAAGGCAACATATTCACAAGTCCCAGGGATTAGGACATGGACACCCGGTGGGGGTGGGGAACCTTATTTAGCCTACAATACCACCCATGACATGATGCCGGAACTAGAACAAACCTGCCACAAGAAATTCTCCCCTGATCTGCCTTATCCTACATGAGAAACTCAAGGTGTGGACCAACCAGAATGGACAGCTAGAGTGCTTCTCATCCTTTCCCTCCCCTTGTCCAACTTCATTATTCAGGGATTGTCAGAATACAATTAGAGGAAAAGTGAGATTGGGACTGAGAGACTGGCAGAGGCACACTACATGCTGGGAGATGTCGTTCCTACAAATAAAGTGCTGAGTGCAGGGCTAGTGAGCTGAGAATCCTAGAAGTGCACTCTGGGAGTCATAGATTGTCATGTCCTAACTCTGTCAGGAATATCCAACAGTCAAGTCATAGAGAAAGGTATGTAGCCTGCCTCAGGCCAAGAGAACTGCTAAAAGATAGCCAGACAGGAAATCATGCACATTCTCCTACCATCCAGCCAAGAAACTGAAAAGGGGCTCTGGTCTCTCCTGGTTTGGCTTCTTTCAATCTGGGAGTTCACATATATTGTCTAGAGAGACCTTTTTATATCTGACCTACAACCCAGAGCTAAATTCAAGTCCTATCCTTTGGTATTTCTAGGTCCACGCAAAACAGGAAATAAGAATTCTCACTTCAGATATTGAAGGTAAGGTAATTAGGACTAATCCACCCACTGAGGACAACTAAGAAAGTTGATAAATTTTTTTCTAAAGCACCAAAGAATGAACAAGATAGTGAGGAATCTCTGGATTCCAAACTAGAAAATAAGAACCCAGAGAAGTAAGCCTAGCATTCAAGTACCTTTGTCCTAACATTTGTTGATCCAAAAGAAACAGTTGAAAACAGTCCAGCAGATTCCTAGGCTCAGAAGACAAAAGTCAAAACCCACAACCCACCAAAATATATACTATGTTAAAACATCCCTTCTTTAATGTGGGACCCTAGAGGGCCACAGCCTCAGAATAAGGTGAACCAGAAGAATATCTCACAGTGACCTGCAGCCTAGTTTTACCACACATAGATAGTTGAGGAAAACGCAAGACTTGAACAGAGATGGAGTCCTGGACTAGGCACCCAAAAGAAATAAATGAAAATACTCTCAGAATGAGTATGTCTTCATTCTAGGCCTCATGTTATTACTACAAAAAACTTTTCAAATAGAACAATCAACACAGTGAAAGATACCAGGTACCTTGAGCAAAAAAAAAAAAAAAAAATTAATAAACAGGCTTAAAAGTTTTAGCAGAGATCTGGAAATTATATTTTAAAAGTAGCAGGGCAGAATTGAAGAGAACTAAATAAAAATTCTATAATTAAAAATGCAATAAGCAATGTTAATATCCCAGTAGAAGGGTTTAATAGTAAATTATACATGGTTGAAGAGAGAACTGGCAAACTGGAAGATGGGAGAGAAGAAACTATTGGAGTATAGCACAGAGAAACAAAGAGTAGAAAAATACAAAAGAAAGAATAAGAGACTCCACGGATCCAGTGAAAAGATCTAACAGGGTTTTTTGTTTGTTTGTTTGTTTTTGTTGTTGTTGTTTTTGAAGTTTCAGAAGAAGAGAAAGGAGAGGGTGGGGCAGAGGCAATATTTAAAGAGATAACTGGGATATGGTTGGCATCAGGATCTCTGAATATTCCGTCAAGAGTTAAAGTTCCCAGAGTATTCCTGGAATTAGCCACCTGGTTGGCCCAGAGCACACATAGGCCCTCTAGGGGGCGGTGTTGCCTAATGGCAAAACCAGTCTGAGCACTACAGACCTGAAATGCGTAAGGGCTCCGCACTCAAGGAAATTGAGGGGAAAGACTGTTCCACCCTGAGGAAGTTGCACTTGCAGAGACTAAAAGGCAGAATGAGGGGAAAAGACAGAGACTGAGAATGAGAGAGAATGTGAATGACTCCTAAAAATAGAAATGAGTTCAGCATGTCTGAGACACAGAGGTAGATGATAATAAGAAATAGAAGACCCAGAAGGAATATAGGTGAAACCAGTACACAAAGAACCTTATGAGCTATAGGATGTTTAGGGTTCATTCAGTGGGCTATAGAAACTATTAAAAGGTTTTAGCAAGGAGGCAATATAATCATGTTAGAAGAATCACTCTGGAAGAATTAATTTGAATGAGGAGAGTGAGAGCTGGGGAGCATGAAGAGGCTGTTGTAAGTCATCCAGGTGAGAGCTGAGGGTGACCTAATTAAGGTGAGGGTGACATACTATTTCCTTTTTTTTAAAATTTTTTCATCTTTATTGAAATATAATAGACAATTAGTTGCTTGTATTTACATTGCACAGTTCAATGATTTTTTTTCAATTATTGTTGGCATACAATATACCAGTTTCAGTTATATAATATAGTGATCAGAGATCCACATAACTCACAAAGTGATCACCCCACTAAATCTAGTACTCCTCTTCCCTCTTACATATTTTATTACAACATAATTAACCATCTTCCCCATGCTACACTCTACATCTCCATGTCTATTCTGCAACTATCAATTTGCACTTCTTAATCCCTTTGCCCATTTTTCTCCCCAACCTCCCTCCTATCTATTATCCCTCTAAATATTCTCTGTATCTATAAGCTTATTTCTATTTTTGTTGTTGTTGTTGACTTTGTTCTTTAGATTCCATGTGTACAATATTTGTATTGTAATATTTGTCTTTCTCTATCCGACCCATTTCATTCAGCGCAATGCCCTCTAGGTCCATCAAGGCAATATCTTTTTCCATCCCCTTCCTTTTAGTCTGTGTGTGCCTTTTACTATGAAGTGAGTCTCTTGTAGGCAGCATATGAAGGGGTCTTGTTTTCCTATCCATTCAGCCACTCTTTCTTTGGGTTGGAGTACTTAATTCTTTTCCATTTGAGGTACTTGTCGATAGTAATGTAGTTATTACCATTCTTTATTCTTATTTTTGATACATGTTTTTTTCTTCTTAAAGAAGTCCCTCCAACATTTCCTGTAATACTGGCGTGGTGATGATAAATCCCTTTAGCTTATTTTTGTCTGGGAAGCTCTTTATCTGTCCTTCAACTCTAAATGAGAGCTTTGCTGGATAAAGTATACTTGGTTTTAGACCCTGGGTTTCATCACGTCTAATATTTTGTGTCAAGCCCTTCTGTCCTACATAGTTTCTTTTGAGAAATCAGCTGTCAGTCTTATGGGTTCTTCCTTGTAGGTAACTATCTGCTTTTCTCTTGCTGCTTTTAAGATTTTCTCTTTGTATTTAGCTTTTGGCATTTTAATTATGATGCGTCTTGATCTGGGCCTCTTTGAGTTCATCTTTTTGGGGACTCTCTGAGCTTCCTGGGGTTTTATATCTATTTCCTTCACCAAGTTAGGGAAGTTTTCCATCATTATTTCTTCAAAGAGCTCTTCGACATCTTGTTTTCCTTCAGATACCTCTACGACATGAATATTTTTACCTTTAATAATGTCCTATAGTCTCCTTAAATTATTATTATAGTCTTGGCTTCTTTTTTCTTGCCATTCTGATTGTGTGTCCTTGGCTTTCCCATTCTCTAGATAGGTCATTTGATCCTCTTTATTTACTTTGTTTATTCCATTTAATATACTTCTCATCTCAGATAATGTGTTCTTCATTTCTAACTGTTCACTTTTATCATTTCCATTTCCATTTTTACGTTTTTTTTATCTTTGTTGAAGTTCTCACTAAATTCCTCTACGCTTCCCCTAAGTTCATTGAGCATCTTTAGAACCAGTGTTTTGAACTCTGCATCTGTTAGATTGCTAGACTCCATTATTTCAAGATCTCTGTTCTGTTCTCTCATATGAGTTCTGCTTCTTTGTCTTCCCATTTTGGTTGCCTTTCTGTGTCTGCTTCTACATACTAAGCAAAGCTCCTAAGTTTCCTGGTCTGATTAGTGTGGATTTGTATAGTAGATGTCCAGTAGCATAGCTCTGAAAGGGGTTTAGCTGCAGTCCAAATTTACCCCCCCCCCAAACCTGTGTGCCCTCTGACCCACCTTTTTGGATTCTGTGAGCATGTGAGCATAGCCAACCTTGTAGCCTTGTAGGCAATGTGTGTGTGTGTGCTGGATAACAGTGCTTGGTTGAGGGCCACCAGAAACCAGGGTGTGCTCTGGTGTGATTTGGGCTGCCTTATGTGAGCACCTGACTCTGGGGACCACTTGTGGTGTGTATTTGGGGCTGTGGGGTTGAGGGGGAGGTGGGGTTTCTTGCTTTTTTTTTTTTTCAAAAGTCCTCACCATAACACCACCTGCTCACCATAACACTGCCACCTGCCTGCCTGCTGCCCAACAGAGCCTCTAAGACAGAACAGGCGACAGGCTCTTAACCTCTGTTATCAGTTTTTAGTGATCATCATCATCATCTACCAACAACAACAATGTAGCCATGGCCAGCCAGCCTTGTGTAGCCTTGTAGCCTGACCTTGTATGGCATGTATGTGTGTAGTAATATGCACAGCCCAAGCGCCTTGAAAGAAATAGCCAACAGCCTTGGCAACAGCCTGAGAAGAAAGAGTAACCTTAGCCCAAGCCAAGCGGCGGCGGCTTCATTTCCTTTGGCAGCTATGGCAGTGCCGAGTCCATGCCTAGGAGTGGGGAGGGCTCAGCAGAGGAACAATGGATACCTCCGGTACTTCTGTACAGAGTGAGTCTCACCTTGGCCCTCACTCTGATAACTCAGTGTCCCCCTTGTAAGTTCCTGGTGCCCCCTGAGCAGCCGAACTGGTGCTGGTGCTCAGAGTGAACAAGTCTGTCACCATGAAAGTGCGCTCGTGGACACGGCCCCTTTAAGAGGCATCTGCAGCTGCCGCTGCTGCATCCTTCATCTCATTCAGCCACTCAGCACTGGACAGACCTGTGTCCTCTCCCCACCCTACTTTCTGCTTTTTCAGAGTGATTTCTGAGATTACTCCCTAGTTGTATGGCTTGTTCCTCTAGATCCCAGGCGATTTTTTTCTTGCTGTTTGATCCTTATTTCTGTCACAACTTTGATTTGGTTGCCAGAGGGATGAACAGAGCCTCTTATCATCTACACCATTTTTCCCCTTCTTTTTTAATGGCATTTAAGAAATGACAGTACCTAATGTTGGTAAAGGTGCAGGAAACAGGCATTCTCAAAAGCTGGCTTTGAGATAGTTAATTGATGCAATTTTTTGGAAGGCAATTTGTGAATATGTAACAAAGGTTTTAAAATAAATATAAACTTTGACTCAATAACTCCACTTCTAGGATTTATCCAAGATAAATAATTAAGAATGTTCTGTTTATCTCAATAATAATTATAAAAAGAAAATTTTAAAAACAACCTAAATGTACAACATTAGATGTATGTATTATCAACACAAATAATATTTATAGGTATTAAAAGTCACATTGTAAAAGATTCATTTTACAAAATTGCATAAAGAACACAAGGTAAGTTCCAAATATGAAAATTATGCAAGGCCTATGCTTTGACCGCCACATAATAAGATTTTCAATTGTCTATGATAAAGCGTCAAATCTTAAAAATGCGCACAAAAATGTCGTCTACCCTAAAAGGGGTAAGGTAGGAGAGAGAGTTTTCATTCTTGCTTGTTGAGTTACTATTCCACAAGGACACACCATAAGATTTTCCACTAAACAATAAAAAGAAGTATAAAGATTATTCTAACTATAAATATAACAAAAATTTAAGAGAAATAATCTTGGACAAGTAGGAAAAAAAAGCACTTCTAAAAAACTCATGAACCAAAACTAAAGCTAAACCATAGTTTATAGACAATGCAACATTCTTATTAAAAATTTATGAAAATGGTTCAGGAAACATGGCGGAGTGAGAGACATCCCCGGATCTCTTCCCTTGAAACAACAATAAGCTGAACATCTAAAACTCAACAAAAAACACCCAAACTGCACACCAGCACATCTGAGCATGGGGTTTACACATAAGAGCTACCACAGGTCAGACCCTGTGTCAGGCAGTGGACTGGGAGAAATAAAAAGCTGCCTCTTGCAGCTGCCAGAGCTCCCTGAAAAAGGAGGGGGAAAGAAGAAGGTGCGATAAATTCCCCGGGAGAGTTGTGAGTTCCATGTAGCTGGAGGCAGTACTCAGTTATCAGGGCAGAAAGTAGAGAAGCAGTATGGCAGAGAAACAGCAGTTGATTTTTACCAGCTGCGGTTTCAAAAATGAGGCTGAGCTGCGGCCCCTAAACCTCAACACAGAGGGCCCCTCCCCCATATCCTCCGAGACCAAACACCACGGAGACCCAGGGGAATCCGAGCAAACGCTACTGAAACTGTTGATAACACCGACAGGGACTGAGACTAAGGGTAGCGAGCGTGACTAAATATATATAGGAAAGGCATTATTAAGGCTTTATATAAAGCAGGGATCCAAGAGGCTTAGATGCCACCTACTGGAAACCAAAAGAAAAGTGCCTTCTTTGCAGCCGGCTAAAGAGAGACCTTTGTATAATAAATCTTTCTGGAAAAAAAGCAGAATACATTTACATTAATGCCCAGGCAGATAAATAGTCCATTAAAAACCATGAACAATCAAGGTGACAAGGCATCTCAGAAGGAAAGAGAAAAATCTCTAGAAAATAAACTTACAGACATAGAAATATGCAACTTAAATGACAGAGAATTCAAGATGGTACTTCTGGAAAAACTCAGTGAGTTCTGAAACGAGTCATACCAACAATTTCAAGAATTGAAAAAACAACTAGATGAGCAGAGCAAGGAGACTGAAACCTTCAAAAAGAACCAAATAGAACTTCTGGAGCTAAAAAACACACTGCAAGAGTTGAAAAATGAAATAGCAAGCTTGGGAAATAGACTCGACCAAATGGAGGAAAGAATCAGTGATATTAAAGACAGAAATCTAGAAATAAATCAGAAGGAAGAAGAGAGAAACCGAAGAATGAAAAATAATGAAAGAGAAATACAAGATCTAGCTGATACCATCAGGAGAAGAAACATAAGAATAATGGGCCTTATCAAAGGCAAGGAAAAGGAGTAGGGACTAAAAAGCATTTTCAGACAAATAGTGGACGAGAATTTCCCAAATCTAAGGAATGAGCTGGAGCTTGGAATTCAAGAAGTCAACAGAACACCTAATTATCTCAACCCAAAAAGGCCTTCAAAAATCAGCGACAAAGACAGAATTTACAGGGCAGCCAGGGAAAAGAAAATGGTGACTTATAAAGGAAAACTCATTAGATTATCTTTGGACTTCTCAGCACATACTTTGCAAGACAGAAAAGAGTGTAATGAAACATTCAAAATATTAAGTGAAAGGAACTACCAGCCAAGAATAATGTATCCAGCTAAGCTCTCCTTTAGATATGAAAGAGAAATTAAGACCGTTCCAGACATAGAAAAATTGAGAGAATTCTCCAGTACAAGGCCCGCACTACAGGAAATACAGAAAGAGGTCAGCTCACCTAAAACAAATTGACCAAAAAAAAAAAAAACATAATTAGGAGTAAGATGGAGTAAGATGATTATCAGACAAATAGAAGCAGAGGAGTATAACCCTTACTAAGAACAGGATATTATAAGCTTAAATAATAAGAGAATTGCTATAGCAAGATAGTAATGAACATTCAGCAGACATAGGGACAAATTGAGATAACAATGACTGAAAGGGGGATGATTCAAAGATCCAAATTCGCAAAGAGGAATGGAGATAAGGCACATGCAGAAGAAAATGGACTACAGTATATATATAACTATTCTTTACATATTCATAATGGTAACCACACACCAAAGATTCAGAACTGAAGTATACAACATAAAACAAGAAGAATCAGAGGCAAAACCCACAAAACCCAGACAAAATAAAGAAAACAGAAACACAAGAACAAGGAAGCAATGGAAACACCGAGCTGCCAGAAAGCAAAAGATAAAATGGCTATAAGAAGACCTCATATTTCAATAATCATCCTAAATGTAAATGGACTGAACTCACCAATAAAAAGGCACAGAGTTGCTCAAAGACAAATATAGACTCAAACTGAAAAGGTGGAAAATGATATTTTAAGCAAATGTCATTCAGAGAAAAGCAGGAGTAGCAGTATAATATTGAACGAAATAGATTTCAAAATAAAAATGTTAAAGAAAGATACTGAGGGACACTTCATAATGATAAAGGGAATCGTGCACCAAGAAGACATAACACATTAATATTTATGCTCCCAATCAGAGAGCCCTGAAATATATAAAGCAATTACTAACAGAACTAAAGGGAGAAGCAGACCAAAACACCATTTTAGTAGGGGATGTAAATACCCCACTGTCGGATTTTGACAGATGATCCAAACGGAAAATCAATAAGGAAATAATATCCCTAAATGACACATTAGACCAACTGGATATAATTGACATTTACAGAGCCTTCCATCCCAAAATAGTGGCTTATTATACATTCTTCTCTAGTGCACAGGGAACATTCTCAAGGGTCGACCACATACTGGGACACAGAGATAGCCTCAACAAATATAAGAGGGTTGAAATCATACCAACCATATTCTCTGATCATAATGTTTGAAGCTAGAGATCAACTGCAGAAAGAAATCAGGAAGAACCACAAATACATGGAGATTAAACACCATGCTACTGAGGAATAACTGGGTCAGAGAAGAAATAAAAAGAGAAATCAAGAGATACATAGAAATGAATGGTAATGATAGTACGACACATCGTAACTTTCGAGACGCAGCAAAAGTGATCCTAAGAAAGTTCATATCATTACAAGCCTATCTCCAAAACAAGAATGAGCCCAAATAAACAACCTAATGCTTCATCTTAAAAAAAAAAGGAAAAAAAAAAAAAACTAGAAAAGGAAGAACAAACAAAAGCCTAAATTCAGCAGAAGGAAGAAATAATCAAAATTAAAGCGAAATAAATGAAATTGAAAACCAAAAAAAAAAAAGAAAGAAATGCAACAAAGAGATGATTCTTTGAGAAGGTTCATAAAATTGACAAACCCCTGGATAGACTCACTAAAGAAAAAAGAGAAAGAGCACAAACAAACAAAATCAGAGATGAAAGAGGGGAAATTATGACAGACACCACAGAAATACAAAGGAGCATACAAGAATACTATGAAAAAGTATACAACATCAAATTTAATAACCTAAAAGAAATGGACTGGTATTTAGAAAAAACACAACCTTCCTAGACTGAATCAAGAAGAACTGGAAAATCTAAATAGACCGATTAGCAGTATGGAAATTGAAACAATCATCAAAAACCTCCTAAAAAGCAAAAGTCCAGGACCACATGGCTTCACCAGTGAATTCTACCAAACATTCAAAGAAGACTTAATACCTATTCTCCTTAAACTCTTCCAAAAAATCGAGGAGGAGGCAGTACTTCCAAACTCATTTTATGAGGCCAATATCACTCTGATACCAAAACTTGGTAAAGATAATACAAAAAAAGAAAACTACAGACCAATATCTCTCATGAACACTGATGCAAAAAGCTGAATAAGAAACTAGTGAACCGAATACAGAAACATGTTAAAAAGATTATACACCATGCTCGAGTGGGCTTCATCCCAGAGGCACAGGAATGGTTCAATATATGCAAATTGATTAATGTGATACACCACATAAACAAATTAAAAAATAAGAATCATATGATCATATCAGTAGATGCAGAAAAAGCCTTCGACAAGATACAGCATCCACTTATGATCAAAACACCTAACAAAATCGGTATAGAAGGAACGTATCTTAACATAATAAAGGCCATATATGACAAGCCCTCAGCCAACATTAGACTAATGGTGAAAAACTAAAAACCTTCCCTCTAAGACCAGGAACAAGGCAAGGCTGTCCATTATCACCACTCTTATTCAATATAACATTGGAGGTCCTAGCGAGTACAATCAGATAAGAGAAAGATATAAATGGCATCCAAACAAGAAACGAAGTCAAACTGTCATTATTTGTGGATGACATGATTCTCTATATAGAAAACCCTAAAGACTCCACAAGAACACTACTAGAAACAATAAGCAAATACAGTAGTGTCTCTGGATACAAAATCAACATTCAAAAATCCATAGCTTTCCTATACTCTAATAATGAAGTGTCAGAAAAAAAAAAAGTGGAGAAAATAATTCCTTTTGCAACTGCAACAAAAAGAATAAAATACCTAGGAATAAATATAACGAAACATGTGAAGGACCTATATAATGAAAACTATAAGACCCTATTAAAAGAAATCAAAGAAGATACAAAGAAATGGAAAGATATTCTGTGTTCTTGGGTTGGAAGAATCAACATAGTTAAAATGACCATATTACCTAAAGCATTATAAAGATTTAATGCAATCCCCATCAAAACCCCATCGGCATTTTTTTTTAAAGTAATAGAACAAAACAATCATCAGATTTGTATGGAAGCACAAAAGACCCCCAATCGCCAGAGCCATCCCGAGAAAAAAGAATGGGGCTGGAGGTATCACTCTGCCCGACTTCAAATTATACTTCAAATTATAAAAGTGACAGTAATCAAAACGGCATGGTATTGGCAGCAAAACAGACACATGGACCAGTGGAACAGAATCGAGAGTCCAGAAGTAAACCCATATTTATATGGGCAAGTAATGTTCAATGAAAAAGCCTAAAACATACAGTGGAGAAAGGAAAGCCTCTTCAATAAATGGTGCTGGGAAAATTGGAAGGCCACCTGCAAAAGAATGAAACTAGACTGTTGTCTATCACCACACACTAAAATTGATTCAAAATGGATTAAGGACCTGAATATAAGACCTGAAACAATAAAATGCATAGAAGAAAACATAGGAACTAAACTCAAGGACTTTGGACTTAAAGAGGATTTTATGGATTTGACCTCAAAAGCAAGGGAAGTAAAAGCTAAAATAAACAAATGGGACTACATCAAACTAAAAAACTTCTGCTCAGCAAAAGAAATCGTCAACAAGGTAAAGAGACAACCATCTGAATGGGAAAATATATTTGCAAGCAATGCCTCTCATCAGGGCCTAATATCTAAAATATATAAAGAATTCATACAACTCAATAACAACAACAAAACGATCCAATCAAAAAATGGGCAGAGGACCTGAACAGACACTTCTCCCTTGAGGACGTACAAATAGCCAACAAATATTTGAAAAGATGCTCACCATCGCTACTGTTAGGGAAATGCAAATCAAAACCACATTGAGATACCATCTCACACCTGTTAGAATGACTATAATCAACAGCACAAGTAATAACAAATGTTGGAGAGGATGTGGAGAAATAGGAACCCTCATACATTGGTAGTAGGACTGCAAATTGGTACAGCCACTATGGAAAACAGTATAGAGGGTCCTCAGAAAACTAAGAATTGACCTACCATATGATCCAGTAATCTCTCTACTGGGTATTTACCCCAAAGACTTGAAAACCCATATCCAAAAAGATATTTGCACAGTGATGTTCATAGCAGCATTATTCACAGAGGCCAGGACATGAAAGCAACCGAAGTGTCCTACAATAGATGACTGGCTAAAGAAGCTGTGGTACATATTTACAATGGAATATTACTCAGCCATAAGAAGAGATGAAATACTGCTATTCGCAACAACCTGGATGGACCTCTAGATAATCATGCTAAGTGAAATAAACCAGACAGGAAAAGTTGAAAATTTTTGATCTCACTTATATGTGGGATATAAACCTAAAAACAAGAAATGAATGGACATGGACTATAGACTAGTGGTTACCAGAGGGTAGAGAGTGGGAGAGATGGGAGGTAGGCAGGGTAAAGGGGGTCAAATATGTGACGACAGAAAGAAATCTAACGAGAGGAGGTGAACACAATGCAATAATATACATGCCTTACTGTTAAAGTGTATACCTGAAACTTATGGTATTTCATTAACCAATGTCACCATAAAAAGTAAATAAATAAATTTTTTAAAAAATTTATGAAATATCATCAAAGCTATGCTCAGAGATAAATAACCTTAAAATTTTCATTATTAAACAAGAAAAGTAATCTCAAATCAATTAAGTTATTCAAATTAAGAAATTAGAAATCTAACCTAGACAAATCCAAAGAAAGATCAAGGTTAATGAATTAGAAAACAGATAAACTGTAACTTGGTTTAAGACCTATTTCTTTGCTGAAAAAAAAAAAAGCAAAAAATGAACTTACAACAACAACAGAAAACCCTCTGATAAATCTAATAAGTGACAGAGAGGAAAGCAAAATAAACACAAAATATTAAAAGTGAGAAATATTAGAACCAATAAAGTCAAAAACCTTAATGGATTAGTTTCTGGGAAAATGTAAATTATGAATATTTATCCAAGATGTTGAAAGTTGAACACACTATCACATAAGAAATGGGAAAAATTTTTTTTCCAGCTTTATTATAGTTGGCATACAATATCTTCCTGGTGAGTCCCCATACTGGGAGTGGGGAAAGCTCACCAGAGGAACAATTAGTACCACCAGCATTTCTGCCTGGTAGAGATCCTCGCCTCCAGCCCTCTCTGCAACATCTCAGTGTCCCCTGTAAATCCCTAGTACTCTCCATGGAGCCAACCTGGCGCTGGTGCTCAGAGCGAGCAAATCCGTCACCGTGAAAGCCCAGTCACAGACATTACCCCTTTAAGAGGGGTCTGCAGCTACCACTGCCATAGCCTCTGTCCCACTCAGCTGCTAGGGACCGGGACAGTCTCTAGTCTTCTACCTTCTACTCCTCCTACCTTCTACCATTGCAGGTTCATTAATTACTTCTTTCCCTCGTTGTAGTGCTTCCTTTCGTCTAGATTCCAGGTGACTTTGCTTACTATTTGCTTCATGTTTCTGTTACAACTTTGATTTGTTCTCAGGAGGGATGAACAGAGCCTCTATCATCTATGATATTCTTTTCTCAGAAGCCCATACTATTTTTTAGAGCCTAAGCCAGAAAATTCCCTAAATGTCTATTAACCACGAATGGATAAATAAATAGTAGAGTATTTGCATTATGGTATATTATATGGCAATGAAAATGAATTATCTATCTATTCTATAGCTACATGAAACAATATGGGTGAATCTCATAAATATAATGTTGAGTAGAAGTGGGGTAAAAATCATACCTGCTAATAAGATTCCTTATATATAAAGTACAAATGCAGGTACAACTAATCCATACTGTTAAAGGTCAGAAGAGTGGTGACTCTGAAGGGGCAGCCAGTGACCAGACAGGTGCATGAGAAGGATTCCTGGAGTGCTTATATCTTCTGTTTTTGATCTGGGTGCTGGTTACAGGACCCAGATCTGTTTATTATGTTCGGTTTATTAAAATCCATGTTTGCATATTTCTGATATGCACAGTTTTGAGTATATCTAGTATTCTTCGATAAATATTTTTTATATAAAAGTCTATGTGACCTTATTCTGTAGTTGCAACCATATAACAAAGCTACTATTATGTCCACTGTACAGATGAATGAATTGAGGCTCAGAGAAATATAATTTCCCTAAAGTCACACAGACATAGAGGCTGGATTAGAACTAAAGTCTGTTGAAATCCAAGATCATGCAGAAAGATTACTCTAGCATTTCTTGAGGTTCTATTTGATCATTCCCAATAACCGTATAACTTTATGTCTTTTCTCTGCCTGCCTGTTCTACCTGAATTACCTTATTTCTCCACTATACCAAGAAGATTTTTATGCAGTTTTCAAGGACCAGCTTAAGTTCTCTTCTGTGAAGTCTTCCTTATACCCCTTCCTCCTTCTCCTTCTCTGGATGTTTGCAGTAGAAATCTTAAATTAAAATGCTACAGGGGCACAGTAGGTATTTTAAATGAGGGAAGCAGCTTGGTGCATAACAGGGAGAAATGAGGACTGTGACAAAATGCAGAGGGAAAACTCCTTCTAAAGATGATAGCAACTCAGTTCCAACCAAATGCAGCAGCTGAGAAATACATCAAAAAGCCAGAACTCTGATTTTTATATGAAATTTTCCTTTTAAATATTGTATTTTAAAGATTAAAACCACACACACACACACACACACACACACACACACACACTGTATTGGCCAAACATAGCATGTTTGAGGGCCAGATATAGCTTATGGGTCCCAAATTTCCAACCTAAGAGTTTAACAGATCAGACAAACTCCAGCTGATTAAAACCCAACCAACTTCTTCCCCGGGAGTTTTGCCTTCTCCCTATTGGAGATACTCTTCAGATATAGCAGATGATGGTTGCTTACTCAAGTTCCAAGCTTTCATTCTTACCTCCAGGTATGTCTCCCAAAACCTGGGAGGAAGGGGTGGAAGAAAAGTTTTGAGTCCACCTAAAGCCCACCTTCCCCCTTAATGTCCTATGATGTACTCACTCAGAAACTCTTCCTCATTAGTGTGCTGGCTTTTCAAAGAAGCATGAGAGAAAAAATGAGGCAGCATTGGAAATGGAATGGAATCTGCCACATTGGGGAATCGTAAGTACATCCAGCAGGTAATCCTTAACCACCTGGGCTTCTATAGTCCCAACCCCAAATCCTTGAAGAGAAGCCCTCCCTATGTGATACAAAAGCAGGCAAAGTGGGAAAGGCTTATGGACAGTATGCATTTGGGACACCAGGTTCTCTGGTTTAGGACAATTTGAACTTGCAAATAGCTAGATCCCTGTTTTGAAAAAGAATCAGAGGAAGGTTCAAAAATAGGAAAACCTATTATCAAGAATCTTATTGGTGTTTTCCCCTTGTTAGTTTCAAAATGGGTATTTTACCTTTAGGAGTTAGCCAGGTAAACATCTTGCCACTGACTCTGTTGTTCTGCAGAAACAAGCTAAGTGAAATTCATTTTTATTAGCAACAAACATCCAATTTCTTTTTGTATTCAATAGAGGGGAGAACTGAATAAACAGACCTGAGCCTACAAAAAGGTCATTTCCAAAGTGTGCTGTTAGAATGCATTTTTTCACAGAACCAAATTGATGTCTAAGAACTATGTTTCCATGACAGGTCAAAAGAGTTTATTTAGCCCATAATAAAACTAAAATATTAATTTTGCAATTAAGAAGAATAGAAAATAACACTGTTCTAAGAAAGAATAACTAAGAAGACAAATGATTCAGTGATCATTTATTAAATATTTGCTTTATGCAAGATGCAGTTGATTTGAGTTTGTTGTTAAGAAGATCAGCAGCAGCCTGTGAGAGCAGGATCAGTGGGGTGAGAGGAAGAAAAGTCTGATGAAAGTGGAAGAACAAGGAAGAGGAGGTGAGAAGGTAGAGCCAAGAGAGATTGTTCTCTCTAGAACTTTAATTGGGATTCTAAAAAGGAAATGTCATGATAGCTACAGAAGATATCAGGCCCAAGGGGTCACAGCTATTGGAGCCCTTTGAGTATGCTCTTAGGCTGCTGGAGAGAAGCCAAGATAGAGAGGCAAAAACACAAGTTACAGGGGGCACAATCAATGTTTCTATGTTCTTGTGGCAAAGACTATCAGTTGCTCTCTGCTATCTAATCTCTGCATCCCTATCTTAGTAAGAGAAACTTAATTTTCATCAGGGTACCAATGCAGTTAGGCAAAAGACTACATCGTCCACCCTTCCTTGTGGCCTTATGACTAAGTCTGGCCAATGAGATATAAGTAGAAATGTTAGATGGGACATGTAGAAAGATCACTGACTCAGCTAAGAGAAAGCCATTTTGTCCTTCCTTCTGCTGAAACATATAAATGTTAAAAAATGTAATTCCCATACATCATCCAAGCACATGCCAAAGTATAATTGATTCATTAATGAGGGGAGCCAGCAAGATGACAAAACCGGTTCAGTAGAGAAAAATGAAATCCTAAAATAAGAATATTAGGTTAGATAGAAAAGAGGCAAAGTTCTTTAAGGTAATAAAACCATACCTCTTGAGAAAAATTCATTTGCATCTAGCCAATTTTTTACAAGTTAACATCTCTTTTCTATTTTAGAGTCTGAACCCTAATCAACAGTAATTAAAGTACTTTACTCTCTAAGTGAGATAAGCCTTGAGGGAAGTTGACAAAGCTCTACTATGACATTGGCAAGACACACAGTCATCCTTTCGCTTTATTTTAAAGTTTTGGATAACTTTCCTGAACACCTCCTTCCTTATGTCTCCTTCCTACTGTCTAGAATGTCGATGCAATGGCTGGAGCTCCAGCAGCCATAAGGATGGATGCCATGAACTAGAATGGGAGGGCAGAAAGGGAGAAGGAGCCTGGTCTCAGATGACTGTGGAGCCATTTCCACCTCAAGATGTGATTCTACTCCAGAGAAGCTGAAAGGGGATCTGATCAACGAGACTAGTAAAGAGATAATCCTTAAAACCAGAATGGAAGAGAGACGTAGAAACAGATAACTTTGGCTGGTTTTTAGTTGGGAAGTAGAAAATTAAGCTAGTTTTCACCTAATCACCTCAATGTTCTCAGTATGAGACAAGCCATCTGTTGAGAGGGGATGGGGAATGGAAGAGGAAGACTTAGCGGATGCTTGGGGAAGTGATGGCACTTTGGAATAGCTGCTCTGGAGAATAGATTTGGGATGTGACCAAGGACTTGCAAGATGATAAGCAAAGGGATATGCTTAAACCTAATACATGATTTGGCTACAAACTGACACCCTCTGACTCTTTCTCTGATTCTAGTTCCTGCCAGGTGGCATGGGGGAGTGGGAGGAAGAAGATCAAGCAGTTATCCACTCTGAGTAAATACAGTTTGATCGATAAATAAGATAGCATTTAGAAAATTGTGCAATTTTTTACATTTGGCTAAGAGCTGAAGTTTTAGTCAGTTGTTTTAAACTTATTTTAAAATTAAATTCTGTTCCTAGTGCATAGTAGATACTTAATAAATATTGAATGATTGGCCAAATACAAGCAATTGTTTTGTAGCTGTCTGAATTCTGCAGTAAAAATTGTTTAGAAGAAAAATTTGAAAAATTCCCTTAAATAACAAAGAATTCACCTGTATCCCACCTGTGAAGACCTCTAGAGCTTGAATGTCTGTAACATCGATTTTATACCACAATTTAAACCTAATGCCATCTTCCTTTAGTATATTTATTTCTGAGAGCACCGTATTTTAAAATTGTATGTTGTGCTGAATTGCTCTCCACTGTCTAATCTACCCTGGGACTTTCTGATATCTCTAAGTGGTTGGCTGCGTTTGTGTGTTTGGTGTTCACAAATGCTAATGAGGCAATGAAGCATCTTTTGTGGAGAGACAGTGGGAAGCACTCTCCATCTCCTTCTGGGTTTTAGACAATAATTAAATCAAAAAGAAAGGCGGAGGCAGAATCTGGCAGCAGCCTCTCAGCCTTGGCTGCCCCTTCTCATAGACATGAAGCTCAATTTCTTGGTCACTAAAGGTGGTTAAGCTCAGTTTTCCATGAGAAGGAAATCATTTCTTTCCGCAAAAAGTAAGCTTCTGTGGCAACTAAAGAAATTTAAGTGAGCCAAAACAGGGACACTTCCTCTTCAGGACATGGGCAAAGGCAGCCCTAAATGAACAACAGACTGGATTTAGGACAAAGATGCCGGACCCAGTAAACTTAGTTTGAACTGTCTCACAAAGTGAACAAATATGAACTTCGCACCCAGTTTTTGTGATGGTAGCCAGCTTTCGTTTACATTACTCTCCGCTTTATTGTAAGAGAGCTGTTGATGCAGTGAAGAAGAGCTGGGCAATTTTGCCTCTGAGCTACAAATGTGGAGCCAGATCACCTTTATAGAGCTTCTACTATGTGCCAGACACAGAGACCAGCATACAAAGGGAAGCCCCATCTTTCAGAGCCACCTCTAAACAGGCATAAGCCCTGGAGCAGCTGGGATAAAGCGAGGAAGCAGCTGCTCTGTTCCCCGCCAACGAGGCTTGGCTGCCACAGTCTCTGAGCTCTGCCTGTGCCCCGGGGTGGGCCAGGCCTAAAAGGGAAGTGATACAAATGAATGTGGTAGAGGAAGAGGAATGCGGTGATGATAATGCTCAGATGCAGATGAGGAGTGGAATAAGGGACCTCAGTGAGGAAAACACAAGCCACTATCTATAAAAAGATAACTTGCTAAAGGATAATAGCACACTTTTTTAAAGATTTTTTTTTTTAACAAATCCTTATTTTAAAAAATACACAATAAAACACTAACATAAAATCCAAAACCTCAGAAACTCAACATGACTGAAATTCAACTAGACAAAATCATTCGGGTGTTGCCCTGTAGCCTCCTCCTTTGCCTCCGCTGCCAACGGCATGTCTGGGAATGGGGTGGGGAATGAAGGTGTGGAGTGGTGGATCACTCATTAGAGGGGCAAAAGGGAAGGACCGTGGGTGAGCTGCAGAGGAGTATGTGAAGCCCCCAGGATTTACTGGGTGCTAGAGAGGAGTTGAGGGCAGAGGGTTCAAAGATTAACCACAAATTTTAACTTAGATTCTTTTAAATTTTTAGAGGAGTAAAACTGAAATGACTGTTTGAGAAGTGCTTCTAATATGAATCCATTCCGAGACTGCACCATATGGGTTGTGACTCTAGAGGTATTCTCAAACAAGATAATGAAGCTGTGATGTTGCCTTTTGTGAGCAGGTTATATTGAGGAAATTGGAGTCATTCTCTTTGACTATTTCAAGAACTTTCTCTGCTATCCAGATCAACCATTTGCCAAATTCTTTGTAATCTATAAATTATGGCAGAAAACATTTTACTTTTCATTATTCAATTGAACTTAAACACTTTTATGCAAGGCAGTTTTTCCGTAGCCAATATAAAGTTCTACTGTAAGAGCTGAATTCCAAGAGTTTAAAAATTGGCAGTCAAAAGCAATAGACACTGCATAACAAATACACATAAACCAGGTGTGCATGTGTAGACCATTTCTTAAATATGCGGTTGATACACAGACATAAATATCCTCAAATTCAATGTGTAAATTGATCTTTTAACCTGTCTGCAAGAAACCATTCTAATGCAGCACAGAGTTTTTTGACAGAGTGTTGTGGGATACATGAGTTTTCAGGTGTTTACATAGGGGAGCACAAACTAATCAGCCTGTGTTAATCCTGTCACATCAACAGTATTGATAGAAAGATGCAATTTGCAAGGTAGGTAATGAGAGGAAAGATATCAGCCATGTAAAAGAAACAAAAATTCTATTTTCTAAATATTTTAATATGTGCCATAGACTCAAAGGAAACAGAACCAGGTGGTTTGAAGGCAGAGATGGAGGAGGGGGATAAATGATCAGTTCTATACTTTTTCAATTCCAGAGTGTCCATTAGCTGTCTTCTTTCTACAAGACTGCTGCTTTTTTTTTTTAATACAACAGATTTATTGAGATATGATTCACATACCATATAATTTATCTATTTAAATAAACAATGTTTTTAGTATATTCATGGTGTTGTGTAATCATCAGTTTCAGGGCATTTTCATCATTCCCCCAATCCCCCAAAACACTATACCCATTAGCAGTCACACTTCAGTTCCCCCCAACCTTCTCACCAGACCTAAGGAATCATTAATCAATTTTCTATCCCTGTCGATTTTCCTATTTTGGAGATTTCACACAAATAGAATCATACAATTGTGGGCTTTTGCACTTGGCTTTTTTCACTTAGCATATGCTTTCAAGGTTCATCCATGTTGTAGCATATATTGATACTTCATCCTTTTTTATTGTCAAATGATATTTCATTGTATGGATATACCATATTTTATTTATCCATTAATCAGTTGATGGACATTTGGATTATTTTCACTTTTTGGCTTATTATGTACAATGCTGCTCTACTCACTTTTGTATGTTTTTGTGTGGACATATATTTTCATTTCTCTTGGTTATATACTTATGAGTGGAATTGCTGAGTACTATGGTAACTGCATGCTTTAACCTTTTGAAGAACTGCCAGATGATTTTCCAAACTGGCTGCACCATTTTATATCCCTACTAGCAATGTACGGAGGTTCCAATTTCCTCACAATCTTTGTTGTCTTTTTTATTATAGCCTAGTAGGTTATGGTGGATGTAAAGTTATATCTCATTTTGGTTTTAATTTGCTTTTATCTCATGGCTAATCATCTGGGCACTTTTAATGTGCTTAATGATCACTTATATATCTTTCCTTTGGAGAAATATCTATTCAAATCCTCTGCCCATTTTTAAATTGCGGTTAGTTGTCTTTTATTACTGAGTTGAAGGAGTCCTTTATATATTCTTGATACAAGTCTTTTATCAGATATGATTTGCAAATATTCTCTTCCATTCCGATGGTGTCTCATTGAAGCCCAAAAGTTTTTAGTATTGATCAATTCCAATCTATTGATTATTGTGTCACTTGTGCTTCTGATGTCACATCTAAGACAGCTTAGCATAATGCAAGGGCACAAATATTTACTCCTATTTTTCTTCTAATAGTTTTATAGTTTTAGCTCTTACATTTATATCTCTGATCCATATTGAGTCAATTTTTGTGTACAATATAAGGAAGGTGTCCAATTTCATTGTATTGCATGTGGCTATAGACAGTTGTAACAGTACCATTTGTTGAAATGGTACTGTTGAATTTTCTTGGTACCCTTGATGAAAATCAATTGACCATAAATGTGATGGTTTATTCCTCAACTCTCAATTAGATTCCATTGATCTATATTTCTAACCTATACTAGTACCATGTCTTTTTTTAATAATTAAAATTTTTTTCAATTACAGTTGTCATACAATATTATATTAGTTTCAGGTGTACAACAGTGATTACACATTTATATAATTTATGATCACCTTGATAAATCTAGTATCCATCTGACACCATGCATAGTTATTACAATATTAACTATATTACTTATGCTACACTTTACATCCCCATGACTATTTTGCACCACACAGTCTTGATTATAGATGTGAGTCCTCCAAATGTGTTTATTTTTTAAGATCAACATTTTTCATCAAATTTGGAGAGCTTTCAGCTATTTTTTTCTTTGAATTTTTTTTTCTGCTCTTTTTTCTCTTCTCATTCTGGTATTCCGATTATGCATATGTTGATGCATTTAATAGTGTCCCATATTTCTGAGTATCTGGTCATTTTCTTCATTCTTTTTTCTGTTATTCAGACTGCATTATTTATATTGATCTATGTTCAAGTTTTCTGATTCTTTCTTTTGCCAGTTTAAATCTACTTTTCTTTTTGGTTGTTGTACATTTCAAATCTAGATTTTCTATTTAGTTATGTATATCGTAATTTCTGTCCCTTTATTGATAGTCTCTATTTGATGAGATGTTGTCATCATACCTTCTTTTATTTCTTTAAGCTTGTTTCCTTTAGTTCTTTTAACATTTATGATAACTACTTTGAAGTTTTTGTTAAGTCTGACACCTGGGCCTTCTCAGGCAGTTTTGGTGGCCTGCTCTTTTTTGCCTTGGGCATGGGTCACACTTTCCTGTTTCTTTGCATATCTTGAAAATTTTTTTTGAAAACTAGACATTTTAATAATATATTTTAGCAAAGCTAGAGACTGGTTCTCCCCTACCCGTCTGGGGCTGTGTCATGTTGTTTGCTTATTTATTTGTTTAGTAATTTAGCTGGACTATTTTAGGGAAATCTGTTTTCCTCAGTGTGAAGTCTCTGAAGTTGATGTTCAGGGCACAATTTGGGCATTTCCACAATCACCCTGAGAAGATAGTAATTTTAGCAGAGCTCTCTTTTATCCTGACCTCTCTGTTAAGCTGTCTGCCTCTATTGGTATCACAGCCAGCTGTTAGGCTGCATTAATCGCATGTTGGTTGCTCCACCGTTTTTAGCAATATCCTGCTACATAAATCGCTCCAGACCCCTTTGCAGGAGTAATTTTGAGGCCAGTCTTTGAAGTTTGTTCCCACTCCAGAAGGGCTGCTTTTAGCTGTCTCTATCCTGTTTTTTTTTTTCTGGTAATCAGCTGACCTATGATTTAATTCGTTCATCTCATGGAGCTACCAGCCTCCTTTTATTGCTTATCACTACAAAGTGATGTTTCCAAGAGCATTCTTAGCCATGAACTTCACCACGCTCCGCTTCAAATAAAATCAGTTTTGGGGAGAGCTGTCTGTTCTTATGGCCTTCCTCTTTTTGTGGGAAAACCTTTAGAGCTGGTGGTGGGAATAGTGGCACAGTTCTCACAAAGTGACATTCCTGCTTTGTGAGCAGCATGAGGAGCAGGAGCAGAGCTTTTGGGCTTGTCTCTCCAGAGTGAAACCTTGCCCTCTAAGCAAGCTGGGACATGGGCAGTGGGGGCCCGGTATTCTTGACCTGCCATGTCTAGGGTAGAGCCTCTGTCCTAGCAGAAGGGATGGGTGAAGGAAGGGAGCTCCCAGTTTCATGGCTGTACTCACTTGGAATTTGGCCCCTGCAACATAGACCTGAGGAATTGAGAAATGCTGGTAGCCTGCACTCCAGGAAAGATACCAGTCTTTGTCTGGGAGCTGGGGCAATAGAGAACCATATGCTTTGCCATGACAACCTGGAATGGAGCTCCTGTCACACTGAGCTGGTATTAGGGAGAGGCAGGGAGAAGTCATAGCTCAGGTACCACAAGCTCCCATGGTTCTTACTGAGATTTAGAAATTTTCTTGAATAAGTGTTTCTTCATTTGTTTTATGCCCTTTGGACAATCTCCAGAGATTTTTAATGGTTTTTAAAAATAATTTTCACCAGTTATAGTTGTTTAACCTGTCTATAAGAAGCAATTCTATTGGGGAGCAGGTCTGAGGAGCTCCTCCTGCCACCATTCCAGAATTGGATCCCTGGTGTTTGTATCTGGTATTCTAACACAGAGGGAAAGTACAGTTCAAGCCAGGTCAGAAGCTAGCAACAAGAAATGAGAACTTGGTCATGGTTACCTATCTCTTAAGGATTTTGTGGTCTAGATCACTCTGGAGTTAGACCCTTTCTTGACTGAACCAATACTGGCAAAGCTGTGGGCAGTGACATATAACAGCCTAGCACCATTGTGAGGCATGTGATGGTACAACCAGGTTGCTCCTCTAACCAGAGTTCAGAAAGGAGGGCTAGAGAAATAAGGCAAATGTTGGGTGGTGTAGGAGCCTCAACAAGGCAGGAAGCGAAGAAGTAGGAGATGAACAGGGAAAGGGTAAGGGACTGGGTCTCATACTGGTAGTTTTTGTAAAGTATTCACCTGTTTACATTAAGACTGTAGAGTAGTAGTATCACTTAGTCATATTATACAGACATTTACTAAAGAATGAAAATACACTCTGCTACCAAGTCAAAGGTGGAGTCAAGAGAATGAAACACAGCCCAAAGGAGCGAGCCACTTAAGTTATCATTATTTTATTTATTTATTTATTTACTTTTATTGAAGTAACATTGGTTAATAACATTATATAAGTTCAGATGTACAACATTATAATTCAATAGCTGTATATACTATAGTACGCTTACCACCAAAAGTCTAGTTTCCATCCTCACCATACATTTGATCCCCTTTACCCATTTTGTCCTCCCTCTCACCCCTCTTAGTAGCCACCAATCTGTTGTCTGTATTTATGTTTGTTTTTTTGTTCATTCATTTCTTTTTTTATATTCCAAATATGAGTGAAATTATATGGTTTTGTCCTTTGCCATGACTTATTTCCATTTGGAGATTAGCATAATCTCCAAATCCATGTATGTTGTTGCAAATGGCAACATTTCATCTTTTTTATGGCTGAGTAGTGCTCCATTGTGTGTGTGTGTGTGTGTGTGTGTGTGTGTATACACTACATCTTCTTTATCAATTTATTATTTTTTTAACTATGGAAACAAATCCAGTAAAAAAGAAATCATAAAACTAAAATATTAGTTCAGATTATTTGTAATACAATAAAAATAGAAAAAATATTAAGATATTGGTTAAACATATTTTGGCATGCCCAAAAAATAGATTACTTAGATTATTTTTAAAAGATATTTGTCACGTATTGACTTAATTTTTTGACAAATAATTATATGTGTTTGAAGTATACAAAGTTATGACTTCATACACACTGAAAAATTATCACCACAATGAAGCTAATTGACATATTTATCACCTCATATAGTTAAGATTGTTTTTGGAAGTGAGAACACTTAAGATCTATACTCTTAGCAAATTTCAAGTATACAATACAGTATTATTAACTATAGTCACAATGTTGTATATTAAATCCACAGAATTGATTCATTCTGCATAACTGAATTTTTGTACCTTTTGACCAACATCTACCTATTTTTCCCACCCTTAGCCCTTGGCAACCACCATTCTACTCTGTTTTTATGAGTTTGAGCTTTTTAGATTCTACATATGAAATCATGCAGTGTTTGTCTTTCTGCATCTGGATTATTTCCCTTAGCATAATGTCTTCCAGGTTCATTTATGTTGTCACAAACAACAGAATTTGTTTCTCTTCTTAAGGATAAATAATATTCCATTATATATATATATATGTTTTCTTTATCCATTCATCTGCTGGTGGACATGTACATTGTTTCTATATCTTGGCTATCGTAAATAATGCTGCAATAAATATGGTAGTGCAGATATCTCTTTGAGACACTGATTTCATTTCCTTTAGATATCTACCCAGAAGTAGGATTGCTGGATCATATGACAGTTTTGTTTTTAATTTTTTTGAGGAGCCTCCATTCTGTTTTTTATAAAGGCTGAATCAATCTACAACTCATCAACACTTGTTATCTTTTGTCTTTTTGAAAAAAGCTATCCTAACAGGTGTGAGATATCTCACTGTAGTTTTGGTTTGCATTTCCCTGAGGACTAAGATGTCGAGCACCTTTTCTTATACCTGTTGGTCATTTATATGTCTTCTTTTGAAAAATGTCTATTCAAGTCTTTTGCCCATTTTTTTAATCAAGTCATTTGTTTTTATGCTATTGAGTTAAGTTCCTTATACATTTTGGGTATTAACCCTTATCAGATGTATGGTTTACAAATATTTCCTTCCATTTGTAGTTTGTCTCTTTACTCTGTTGATTGTTTTCTTTGTTGTACAGAGGTTTTCGGTTTGATGAAACTCATTTTTCTATTTTGTGCTTTGGGGATCATATCCAAAAAAATCATTTCTCAGACCAAAGTTAAGAAAAGTTTTTTTCCTCATGTTTTCTTCTATGAATTTTATAGTTCCAAGCCTTATGTAAGTTTTTAATCCATTTTTGTTGATTTTTGTATATGATGTGATAATGGTCGAACTTCACTTTTCTGCATGTAAATATCCAATTTCTCAGTAGCACTTATTGAAGAGACTATCCTTTCTGTATTGTGTGTTCTTGGTACCCCTGTTGAAGGCCAGTTGACCATATATGCATGGATTTATTTCTGGGCTCCCTATTCTGTTCCATTGGTCTATATATGTGTTTTTATGCCAGTATCATACTCTTTTGATTACTTTGAGATCAATGCCTTCAGCTTTGTTCTTGTTCAAAATCGTTTTGAGTATTTGCAATCTCTTGTGATTCCATATGAATTTTAGGATTTTTTTTCTATTTCTGTGATAAACACTATTGGAATTTCAATAAGGATTGGAAAGAATGGACATTTTAACAATATTAATTCTTCCAATCCATGCACATGGGCTATCTAAAAAGATACTTGCCTCATATTAAGTGGACGGATTATAAATCCATATAAACAGTACCATCTGATTATATTTTATATACGTTTGCATAGTACCATTGTTATCTCCATTTTACAAATAAGATTTCTGAGGTACCAAGATGTAAAATAATTTCTAAGAAGTAGTCAACTTGGGAAACATATCCAGGTCAATCTGTGTCTAAGTGTTGGTTCTACTACACTACATTGTCTCTTAATATACACTAAATTGTTAATAATTATCGCCGAATAACAAGATGAAAGTGGAAGTAGATTACCCATAATTACATCTGTTTATGTGTATTTTCTAATTTTCTACAATGAGCATTTATTGCCTATATGTTATAAACAAAGTCTTAAATCTATTCTAAAAATATGCCTAGAATAATTAACATAAGTGGAATCATATTATACAACTTGATTTTTTTGTCACTCACATGTCAGAAATCTCTTCATAAAGCTGCATATAGATGTACCTCCTTTTTCTTTTCCTTTTAAAATCCAGATAGCTTTTAAACATATGACTTCTTTGGTCATTGCACATCTTGTTTAGCAGATATTTAAACTGAAGACATCACCTGTTTAGGAAACAGTAAAATGAGCAATGTCTGTGACCAAACATAATATTCTCAAGACTATAACAAATTACTTCAATTCTTAGTGTCTAAAATAGTTACTTCTCACAGTTTATGAAGGTTGGAATTTGGGAGCAACTTTACTACCTCTGGGTCTCTCATGAGGTTATAGTCATGCTGTCGGCAGGATTGCAGCCTTTGGAGACTAAACTGGAACTGCAAGATCTGCTTCAAAATTCGCTTGTATGACTGTTGGCAGGAAGCTACAGTCTCTTTCCACAGGACCCTCTCTATAAGGCTGCTTACAACATGGCTCCTCCCAGAGTGAATCATCCAAGAGAAAGAGAGTGACAGTGACCAAAATAGAAGCTGCAGTGTCTTTTATAATCTAATCTCAGGAGTGACATCTCATTATCACATCTGTTGTTTTCTATTAGTCACAAAAACCAATCCTGGGAGTAAATTACAGGAGGCAGGGGTCATTTGGAGCCATCTTGGAGGCTGGTTACCACATATCCCAAGTACCTAAAACAATGAAAAAATCCAATAAACACTTGCTAGATTGGACTGAACCCACGGGTGGCTGGCAATTCAACTGAGGTATAATAGTCCACGACTTAAGAGTGACTGGTTAGGCCATCCAGGTTCAGTTACCAAGTTGCCCCATACTTGAGTTCAGTGATGGTGCACTATATAACCGAGAAATTGAGAGGAATGAAAATATGACTGTTTTTGAACTAAACATACTAGGTTTACGTACCAGGTTACCAAATGTGACTATATAGGTACGTAAATGACTAATAGCAATATATAAATCACACACATGTTCTCTTGCTTAATCACCAATCCTTCATTTAGAATTAGTCACATCTCCCACCTACGAGTGGCTAGAAGCCAGATCTAAGACTGACATGGCTCTCTCAGGCCTTTCCTCCCACCCTTGCTCCCACCAGCTCTTATATCCCTTGATTCTCTTGGCTGGTCTTTGCCTTCTAAAATAGTTCCATTTTTAAATGTATGCTGGATGCAACAGTACTTGCTCAAAATTGCTGTATATTTATTTCAGGTTCTTTTCTCTGGTTCCTTTCTTTCTACCTCATCTCCCACCATTCTCTCCCTCCCACGTAATGCATGTTTTAGTCATGAAAAAATACTCAGAGATCTTCAAAGACACAGTATGGTTAATGTTTCTGTGCCTTGACACATGCTCTCCTTCCAGAAATATAATCCCCAGGTCCTTTTCTGCCTAGCGTACTTCTTTTCGCCTTTCAAATCTCTGCTCGAGCATTGTCCCTTCTAATGAAATTCTCGTGATTTCCCAGTAACAGGGCCTGCCATGTCCCTGTGGCACACCAGGACTGCTGAAACTTACACTTGCTTCCATTTCTGAGCCATTCCTGATCATTTAAGGGTGTTTTTTACACATGTATCTTCCCAAACTGTGAGCTTCTTGAAGGCAGTCTGTACTTTTTACCCCAAATACCTATCCTCAGTGCCAAGACTATAGTAAATTTTCAATAAATATTTCAACAAATGAACTGGGGAACTGAGAAACTACATCCCTGGACATAGCAATGCACTGCTCAACTAGACAGCTATGGTTCTACTCTATAAAACCACAATTTTGTTTATGTCCTCACTTGGCGCACTCTGTCCATCTTTGAGTGGTTCCATTCCCTTTGTTCTAGACTAATTGCTAAGCTATATCAATCTTTGCTACTTCTTCTGAAGATCTTTGCTTCTGCTTCTCAAAGGGTCACTTGTGTATTGGCCACTTGATAGTCCTCAGGTCTTCTCGATTCCAAAGGGATCATTCTGGTTAGATCAAAAGGCCAGACAGTGTGATATGATTAAACATGCAGGCTTTGAAATACATAGGTATGTGTTTGTTTGTTGTGTGACACTGGACGAGTGACCTCATCTCTGTATGCCAGGTAAAATAGGGAAGATAATACTTTAGCTTGTTTTGAGGATTACATTGGTAAGGTCCTGGCAGGAAATTGATTTCATCCAGATTATTCAAATGAACAGATTACTTACAGAGGTAGGAGCAAGGATGAGGGAACAAAAAGGGTTGTTAAGGCACTCAGAGACAAGTAGCAGCAGGAAGCCATTATCATTCTTAAGGCTGAAAAGGACAAAGGGAGGAATAGTGTGCCCTGAGCCACAGAGAGCTGGAAGGGGGAAGAGGTGGGCGTGGAGGGGGCGGAAGCAAGGGCACTATGGTGTGGAAGGACACAGCTAAGGCTGGAGATGCAGCTGGAAGCGTGGAGGGAATGAGGAAGACATTTCCTGGTGTTTCTCTGATCCTACCCTCCCACTGCCTGCTGGTGTCGCCCATTGGTTGAAATGACAGTCAGAAGGTGAGTGAGCCTGGGAGGTATAGCTTGTAGGGTTCAGCTTCCTGGCACACAGAACAGAGCAGAGCTGGCTTTGAGAAGGGGTTGAGGGGCCAGAAACTAGCCAGCACAAGGATTAAGGGAGAAAATGTATATAGTGTACTTTCCAGGACCTGGCACATAATTAAGTACTCAAGAAAAAGTAGTGGTGGTTACTGTTAGTATTACAATGTGAGGTCAGTGTGCTTTCTGGTTATACTGAGGCAGGACAGGCAGTGCAGGGAAAGCCCCTACTGCTCCAGGCTATGGCTCTGGAAATTTTTTCCTTTCCTCAGACCTCCCTCCCTGTTTTAGCCCCAGGAGGGGGAATAAACCAAAACCAGTCTTTTCCAGCCTAGACACTATCTTTGGCTAAAGTAGACATTTGGCTAATTATAATATCATTATAATCTCACCTCATTGCAAATACTGGCAACTCCCATCATGCAGCTGACACCATGACAGTTCCGGAAATACCATATGAAGAAGAAAAAGTGGGACCTGGGCTCCGCCTCAGGGAAAACAAAAGAATTCATAACCAGCCATCTTGCTCACTGGTTCTTTCTCTCTAGTAAGCCTGTGCTGCAGGCGAAAGTCAGTGAACTGGATAGGGCTTAGAAAATCAGAGAACTGTGACTCTAGGGCAGAGTCTCAGATGGAAAACTTTCTCTCCCTACCACTCCCTGTGGTAGTAAGGTGAACCAACATGAAATACTCAGTCCTGGAGCTTCCAAATAGCAGCTACAGTTCTTGGTGGGCCCTCAAAGAACACTTCTCCCATACTGTGCATTAGGAGCTTCGAGGCAGGGTGAGAGTGGGGATGTCAGGGGTTGAACAGGGACCCTTTAGCAAAGTTTTACAGAGGGACCTGAATTTACTTGTGTCCAACTGACTTGACAATTGAGCATTCCAAGTCTCTCCCAAGGGACACAGAAAGACATTTTGGGGGCAGGGGGTCTAACCTTTTAAATATTAGTTCTTTGCAACAGGAAACTAGTTCAAGTTTCAGTAATAATTGAAATTTAAAAATAAATAAAACTATAGCTACAGGAATGAGCTATTTCTCTGCACCTGGATTGAGACGTTAACTTTTGATAAAATAAAGGAATTTCTTAAAGTTCATGTTTTTTTTAAAAAATTGATCGTATACCTCTAATGTAAAAATAAAGAAATGTTGAATATTTTTTTATTCAACATTGTGTTAGCTCAAAGAGAAAAACAAAACACTAGGGCCCTGCCCTTTAAAAACTGAAAATCTTGATAAACAAGTTAAAAAATTATTAGAACAATTTAAAACCCAGTATCTGCATATTTTATGAACCTAAATAAATGAAGCATAAGTTTTGTGATCCTTAAAATATGTGCACTGGCTAATCATTCATGGCACATGAAATGCATGAAATTTCATCATTCTTAATATATTCACTTTGAAGGCTTGTAATTTGAGAGCTAGTTAGAAAACAATGATTATATATTGTGAGGATTCAATCCAAGGTATAAATTTTGTCATAAGAACTGGGCAGACAGAATTTAATAGGATTAAGCTTGCCTTTCAAAGTAAATTCTGAAAGGAAATGACCTTCGTATTGTAACAAGTCAATTCACATGTCATTAAGATGGAATCTACCCAGCTTGTCCGGGACTCAGCTTTTGAAGATGTGAAAAATTCTATAATGAATAGCTATTGTTTTATTAATTTATGAAAAAAGTCAGAATTAACATATGTTAACCTACAGACTAAGGATACAGTTACCTAGACCCTTTTGTTATCCCCAAGGACAAAGCTAACAAGAACCCATATTCAGTATATTTGACTAGAGACTAGGGAAGCTCATTCTTAGCAGTGTTAATCTTGTTTAATAAAAGAATACTCAAGTCAGTCTAACATCCCAGTCCTAATTGAAGTGAGCATTCAAGTTATTTCCTTCTTCATCTCAACCATAGAGCAATGGCTGATGGAGTGATAAACCAAGACCATCAAAAAACAAGGTGTAATTTGCCTTTTTCTTTTAGGAGTCATTAGCTCAGTCATTTAAGGAATAATATTAACTCAAATATCTCGGCACATAGAGAGGTCAATAGCAAAGGGACACTCTCCAATCCTTCCGAATTTTTCACCAGGAAAAAATCTCATCACTTGTTTTAAAGGACATTAGAAAAAAAGTACTATGTTTAAAGTATAGAAGATAAAATGTATTTGTATTTGATAAAATACAAATTTTATAGAAGATAAAATGTAAATGTATTTGAAAAGTTAAAGCTACACTTCAACCAAATAGTTTTCCTGAGAATTGCTAATCTAAAAGTTAGCTTTCAAAGGGAGAGGGAGGGGATTAACACTATCTATGAACAATGTATAAACAGTGATATTTTCATACTATGAAATGCTACTTGATAAGACTATGAATATACTCAATAACATAAATGAATCTCAAAAACCTGAACAAAAGTCAGTCACAAAAGAGTACATACATATGATTTACATGAATTTCTATAAAAAGCAACACTAATCTATGGCGATACAAATCAAAACAAGTTATGTGGGGAGGGGTTAATTAGAAAGGGGCTTGAGAGAATTTTCTGAAGCAATGGAAGTTCTGTATCTTTATTAGGGTTGTAGTTACCAAATCTCAAATGATACATTTTTTAATGAAAATTATACCTCGGCTTTTTAAAAAAGTACTATTTAGTTATTGGATCCTAAAGTTAAGTATACTCTACCACCATAGAAAGAATCTAATAAATCTTGCTATTATTAAAAATCAATACATACAGACAACAGAATGGTAGTTACCAGAAGGAAATGGGGGTTGAGGAGGGCAAAGTGGTTAAAGGAGAGCAAGTATATGATAACAGAAGGAAACCAAACTTCAGGTGGTGAGCACGCAACAGAATATGCAGATGTTGAATTATAATCTTGTACACCTGAAAATTATGTTATTAACCAATGTTATCCCAATAAATTTAATTTAAAAAAAAAAAAGAGGCCATTCAGAAAGCAGATATGAAGCTTTAATTCACTGTGGGTATTTCTCGGACCATACTCTATATTATATATAAACTTTTCTTATGTCTTCAAGCAAATACATCTTTTATAAGACACAGTTTTTCTACCAAGTACTGTATACCATACCACCATTCACTTAAGTAGTTAAGGGTGTATTATAAATATCATGAGCCATTGATTAAATATAAATACAGAAGTTGATATGTTTATTAGAAAGTTTAATTTAAAAAAGTTTAAGAAAGGCTAAATATGATGAAAGGTTATATGTATTCTTTAATTCTAGATATAAGATCACTGTGACAACCAATTACAATAAAATCACAACTGCTTTCAGATGATAGTAGATTCAGATTTCTAACATCCAATTATTTTTGTCTCAACAATGAACACCACACTGCATTTTCATTCTAGAGAGTAGACCAGCTTTCAGACTGCAGACCAAGTTTCTTGTGTATTATATTAATGGCAATTATGTTCATGATGACCACAGGAAACTAAATTTATATATACTGTACCATATAAAGATGAGACTTTATTACATATATAGTATTATGGAACTTTTTATAGTGATCAAAAGAAATTAAAATAGCTTGAAAATGGGTTTTAATTGCTACTACAGTCTAAATATATTTCATTAAAAGAAAAAGCCTCTGTCAAAAAAAACCATTTAGAAATAAATATATAGTACAGCCTTTTCCCCCTCCAAAATGCTGCTTGGAAGAAAAGTTCCAAGCTGCAATCTTCCTGAGTCTATTTTTCAACAGGAATAAGTTTTGTAGTCAGTTCTACATTGCTGTAGTGTGCACAGTCCAGAGTCCTTGAACATGTAGTTCATATTCTACAGAAATCTGAAAGGACTCCTAAACAACCCTCAACTAATTACACAAGGGAAAGCTGATGTTTTATATTAAAATCTATATGAATATCAAACATAGTCAAAGCCATTCTTTTAACAGTGATGCTAGAGTAAGTGATGAAAATATATGTACAGCTATACACAGATCACCATAAAACACAGGAAAATGCCATTTGTTACATATCAAATAAGTTCCCAAAAAGCCAATTTGAACATATTTACTTTCATTTACTTCAATACAGCAATAGAAGGGACTGCAAATAATTACAGAGGCTGCTTCAAATAACACTTGATGCTTTTAAGTGTTCTATTAAGCATCAAACATGCAAAATAGTTACCTTTTAAAATTTCTCATGTACATATCTTAATATTTCTATTTATAAGCTACAATGTTTAAAGCATTTAGTAATTTTTAAGCCAAATATTTTAACTGCCTTATGTCTAAGTGGGGAAAACAAAACTTCCTCCTGTCTCAACACCCAATGGTAAAACTTACTCCCCAAATTGACATGTAAACTTATATATGTCATCCTTAAAATTCCAAGTGATAGAAATCCTTATCACTATGAAATTAGAAGTATGACTTCCCAGCAGCACTCTACCCACCCCACACACATATGTACAACATGCCAGGCCTTTGGGAATTACATAAGAGTGATATGCTGGTGACTATCAATGACAATAGTTGAACATATCAGTCTCTTCTTTTTATTCTGGATCTTTTTATTTCAAACTAAATAAACTTTTTCATTAATATAAACTAAAAAAAAAAAATCTTTTTTTATTTAACATCAATATAAGAGTAGATAAAACTAAAATCCTTTATTGTCTTCAAGTGTGTGGCAAAATAGAAAACGTTTCAATGACATTAGGTAATTGGATAGAGAAGGGAGTAGTTTGCTTTTCCATCTCGAAAATATTCCAAATAGTCACAAACACAAATTCAGATTGCCTGATTCTCAGTCATCTGTGGTTTAAAGTGGATCTGAAAACCACTTCAGGTTAAACTAAATTTATATAAATAATGCATAGATTGAATATCTAGGAAATCATGCAATGAATGTTCTCATGTACACTGGAATCTTAGTGATGGAAGGGGCTTGCAGGTGTGAACTGTTGTTTCTTCCCTTTTACCAAGAGAACATGCCCAGCAAAATCCTTGCTTTTGGCCTATTCAAGATCCTACTTGCCAGGTCATCCTGATTTTCTCAGACTGATACAAGAAGCCAGTGTCACAAGACACCTGCAATAAGAAACTGACTTGACTCAAGTGCAGGTGGTGTGAGGTCTGAGCCAGGCAGAATGAGACTCTCATGATCCCGCTGCCCTGCTGCCAATTCAACTGGAGTTCTTGACTAACTACAAGATGAACTGGGTAAATGTTTAGAATGACCCACTGGAAATGCTTATTATTTTAGTATCTTTTAAAAATCTACCTACCTTGTAAATCAACTTCATTCGAGAGTCAACAGGGTAAGAAATTCACTACTCCTGGTTTTGATATGCCCCTATAACATGAGAATTGAACTGAACTACAATGATTGTAATGTCATCTCTGTACATCCGAGCCAGCTCTTCAGGAAGACTCAACATTTTGGAGAGGCGCTCATGATCAACAGTCCCAAACTCGTTGTTGCCCACAGCATGGCGAATTAGATGAGTTGCTGCATTCTGATCCTCGAATACTGAGGACATTTTGGCTCTCCTCTCTGTTAAAAGGCCATGCATCTGTCCCAGAGTCACCTTGTAGCCACCAACAGCTATTGGTTGTTGGTGGTGCATGCCCGTTAGGTACTCACCCACGATCCTAACCACATCCTGCCTATGCATTGTCTCCCACAAACCATCAGTAGCCAACACCAGAAACTTATCCTGTGGCCTTAATCGGTGGTAAGTTACCTCTGGCTCAGCAGTGAGATAAGGAGGTGTGTAATAATTAGGAGGGATAAACTTGGTATATTCGTTGTCATTCAACTGGTCTGGGCCAGATTCTATCACTCTCTTTTGAAGGTCAATGCTCCATTTGAACTTTACATCTCCAAAAGCCCTAAAAGGCATCAGCAAGCCAAGCAGCCGATCCTGTTTCACCACACTCTTGGCCTCATTCTTTGGGTGTTCCAATTTCAGTCGTTCCAGTTCTCTTTCATTCTGAGCATTGTGGTCATTAGAGAGAGTGACTGCTGACCAAGAGCCATCCTCTTCCTGCACACCTAGCATGGCTCTGCTATCGCCAGTATTGGCCACATGAAGGTCAACACCATCTACATGGGCCACACAAGCTGTGGCCCCAGAAAATGCCACTCGAAGCACCAGGTAGTTGAGGAAAGAATTAGGATCACCGACTTGAGCCTCCAAGGAGATGTCATTATCAAGTCTTTTGAAAGCATTAATTAAAGCCTCCTTGACATCAATATCAGCTGACTCTCCAGTGTTGAGGTCTATAAGCTCTTGCCAGTAAGTCCTCAAGCTGTTGAAGTACAATTTGGATGCCTCCTTACTGAAGTAATCATTGGGGTGCTTGTGCCACTGGAGAATGGGTAGCAGTGCCCGACCGCTCTCCACTGCATTTTCAATCTCTAGCAAAGTCTCATGGGGTAACAAAGAGACAGCAATATAATAAAAGAGTCTTTCACTGACCGCTTGGGAACAAGCACAGCCTGCATGGCCATCAAACACCCCCAAAAGCATCCCTCTGGTCTGCAAGCAGGTTGCTGCACTTCTCCGGTCCTCGATGGGTGCATTCGCAGGTAGTTGATTGCTGTCAAATCCAAGGACAGAACTGACATTTTTGCCATCAAATTCTGGCACTTTGAAACTGTATTCATTCGCTTTCAGGATGCTGTTGACTTGTGGAGGTGTGAGGTAAAATTTCTGTGGTGTGGAAGCGTATTTCCTTCCTTGGGTATATTGCCACCAATTCTCCTTTGGCCTGCAGAAGGTGGAATACACCAGATGGGGTGTATATCTCAGGCGACTCTGAGGAATGTAAGGGGATGAGCAGCAGAGATGTTTGTGGTGGCAATAACACGCAGTGCCATAGATTCTGCTCAGTTCACAGTTACGGATCAGAGGAAAAAACAGTTGAGTTGGTGCTGGCATGGCATCAGAGAACAGTGGCAGGCTGGAACTTCTGACTGGGATTCCTAGACCGCAAATTACACAGGTACATACACACAAAAAAAGTTATATTTCAGATTACTTAATCTATTTTGCTTTTATAGCAAATATTTAGCAGGTGAAACTACATACTAAGCCCTGTGCTGTGAGGCACTGTATTTTATACCCATATCATATACTATCTCTACAGGGTATATTTGCTAAGCACCAAGTTCTCAATCTTTTATAGAGCTAGGATTGAACTGCAGTCCAGCTTTACTTTACTTTTTTCTTTTTTTTTTTTTCATATTTCTTGTATAGCACAAACTATGCAGAATGTATGATAGGTTTGGCTGGGGAAAGCTGAGGAGATGAATGTTATATAACATTATGCAGTGACAGTCCAGCTGGCCAATCACCCTTCTCTCTCCCTATCCTTAAAAAAGGCCTTGGATTTCCCATATTGCTGAGACTTCTCCCATTTATGAAGATCCTATTTCTAGATCTGTGGTCAATTGTTAGCATTTGATGACACAAGGTTATCACCAAAAAAGTATTAAGATGCATCCTCAACATAAGTATGTTCATAAACTATTTGTAAGTTTACACATATACTACTGTACTAATATAATATTCATTAGAACATACACAAAAAATTTTACATAATGAATAAAAAATTCCAATATTACCTTCATACACCCCAGTGGATGGTCTGCAAAAAATGCTTTCTAGACCACTGTACCAATCTGATGAGCTCAGGGACATAGGTCTGCCACCAAATTGCCAAATTTATCCTGTAAAAGCTGGTTCACCTCTTTAGGCCTAATTTTCCTCAGTTATAAGTGAACACATCAGAACAGATGCTATCTAAGGCCTCTTCTAGGATTCTATGCCTTTATAAGTGTTTGCTGAAGTGAGGCTTTGAAATTAAATGCAGGTTTCATTACCAGTTGTTTAATTTTACTGTGTCCTTCATGATTAAAAAGAAAAAAAAGTTTAAGTATTCTAGCAGCTCCAAACTTTGTTAGTAACATAAACAGTTTCAGTGCTAGAATTTAATTTACTTGTTAGCATTTTCTTCTGCTTATCAGCCATAAGGAAAAGCTACAGGAAGATTATTTTCATGTATTATGGATCCCAAGTAGAATTTACCACTAGAATGTAAGAGAATATTTTCTCTTACATTAAAAAAAGATATCTATCTGTCTTTGGGATAAAATACTAGTCTAAGAATCTTAAGGTATGGATAAAAATGGTAGAGACTTATAATCATGAATAAAATTAAATCATATCACTCAGTATATGACACTGAAAAGATTTTGCTGGGCATTTATTTGAAAATTTAATGAATGTTTACCAGTAACCCAGATAACTTATATGAGAAAAATAATCTTTCTTCCTCAATAATATTTCCCTGAATTCTTGAGGTATTGTATTCATTTGGCCTATAAAGAAACAGGCTTTGCAAATACTTTAAATAAGGAAATAAATGCAGTAAATAAAAAGAAATAAAGGGAACAAAACCAACTGAATCTTAGTATCAGCTATTCCTAAAGTTGAGCCCATTAAGGAACAAAAAATTTACAAATATCATGAAGTGTTAGCTATATATTGCATTACTTTTGCATACCCTCTTTTAAAGAGTAATTGGAGAAAAAGTGCTGAGTGGGGTGTGGGAGAGCAGAGAAAACCAAACAGAATAACTAACTGATCCGTGTTTGCTTCTGTAATAAGCACGACATTAGGCAGTTATATAGGAGCAGTTTTGCAAGAGATAGAAAGTACCATTATTTTAACTGTACTAGTTAAAAAGGGAATTTTTTTTACAAAATTGAAGACAAAAATAAGCAATAAAAGGTAAAATTAGAATTCTGGAAATAAGATCAATAACTGTTCTAAAATGCAGTAATGAAAAATAGAGATTCCAGAAGAACAGGAATCTATCAAGACTAACCACCTAAATAACAGTACTTCAAACTGAACTTGAAAGTCATCCAGAGGTTAAGTGTACATGACTGAGCCAGGAGATGTGCTCAAATGTTGGGCCACATGATACTGGCTTCCAGACATAAACCATACCTTGTTAGGTTTGCATGCAAAAAGCACATTAACTCATTTCATGCTCTCTACAAAGATTTTCTATTACTAAAAATGTAAACAGATGCCAATCTTAAAAAAAAAAAAAAGAAATTTTCTCCATAAATTTATATTTGTGCTTACTTTAAAACTCAAGAATCCTAAAGAAAAAAAATGTGTGTTTCTGGAGTGTAGCTTGAATCAAAGTATTGTGTGTCTGCGCACGTGCATTTGTGTGCAAGTTTCGAAGGAGGGATTTAATAGATGTATAACAGGATTTCCTTACATGATGTCTAATCGAGAAATAACAAGCCAGGAAATCTGCACTTTTCTCAAATCTTTTTGTTTTGAAATTTTTTCTGCTTCTGTAAGTTGATTGCAAAATTAATTAAATATCGTGTGGCAAAAAAACTAATGATTCATACAGCAAATGCTTTGAATAACACATACATTCAAACAGAAAGCACTTAAATGTTCAAATAATATACATTTTACCTTCAAAGCAAAAGTTCTCAAAATTGAAAACAAAAAAACAGAGAGTGAATTTTATCAACTATATTTTTCAGTTATTATATGAACTGAGATTGTATCTCAATCCCTCAACTCCCAATATGGCATCAAAAGACACATTCTTAGCGAAGCTGAAGTTCGTGAAAACCGCATTCTTTGATTAATAAGCATCCTATCTTCACCAGTACAGGTCATATATTCTCACCATCAAACCAGATAGATACCCTTAGCTGTCTAAGTACTTTCAAATATTTTCAGAAACCACTCTGAGTATCTTTCTGAATATTCTGTGATTCACCAACAAAATCGTGAAAACAAAACTTTTGTTAACTATCTTGCTAAATTAATGGAAATAGAAAACTCTTGTTTGGGCCAAAAACAGCAACAAGGTGCAGTCGTTAGTAAACTGGAGCTGTGTCAAAATTTCAAGTTATTTTTGACTACGTTTTCACTGAAAAGTTTCTATCCTATGATTCAGACTGAGCCATGTTACATGCAGCATCTTCATCCTAGGAGAATTTGGCCGATTTTGCCAATGACTAATAAAGAAAGATGCACTGCGACCCAACACAGGAGTGAGACCCATTCTCACTGATGTGCTCTGCAGAGCCTATGCCAAGAAAAGATTCCACTTCATCAGTAAACCCATAGAACAAATTAGTTATTAGATGCTGTTACTGCACAGACTCTTTTCGCTTTGCAAAGCTTTTGGTGTAAATGAAAAAAAAATGATATACTAGTCATCAGATGTGTCAGAACTTCAGTTTAGGTAATCCGATCGCATTAAATACCCTGCATAAAGACTAAGATTTTTCAGCATTTTCTGGAAATGCCTAACCATTTCACGGCTCCCATTATGTTTACACGAACGAAGAAACAGGTTTCCTTCCAAAGACTCAGAAGCCCCAAGCCAACACTTGTTTTATTAGTTTCCTTTGTCCTTAGCTGAAAATTGCACTCACCAAGGCATCCATCCAAGCAGCCTTTGTACCCTTTTTCTATCTACCTTGCCCTTGATTCCATGCCGACCCATCTAAAACTATCCACACACAAAATCAGTCACCATCCTTCCTGGGTACCCAACGCAGGTCTTTAAGTGAATACCTACCAATTCGTCTGGGCCCGGGACACACACACATTCTCCTGTCATCACAACACGGAGCCGACAACATCCACAACCCGCGCGGCCAGCAGCGGCGACAGCAGCACCGGCCCATTGAAAGCAATGCAGAGATGCTCATTAGAGGCGGCGGGGAAGGCGGGAGCGGAGGAGGGGCGAGGTCTCAAACTAGCCTAGTGAATGGGGCTGGGCTGGGAAGAGGGAAGAGGACAGAGGGAGAAACGGGTGGGGAGAAGGAAAGCAAACCAACCAACCCACCCACCCACCCACCCCACGAGAAAAGCAGAGCCACGGCCCAAGGCGGCAGGGGCCCAGACGCGAGCAGGGGAGCGCCCCAGGACCATCCCCTCCAACCAGCCCCTGCGCTAAGTCCACGGGCGCGCCGCATCCTCCGCCTGCTGCCAGCCCCACCCGGCCCCAAACGCCGACGGCTTCGGTCTAGACCAGAGGCGGCCCAGGGCAGGCTGCCCGTGGGGTCACCCCAGACTCCTGAGTGTGTCAGGGGGAACCCTCGGGCAGAGAAGACATACCGCCTGCGCCGCACCTCCCGGGAGCTCGCCCTCCGGCGGGTCCCATAGGTGCTGACAGCCGGCGCAATGGGGTGGCTCCCACCCCGAGCCTAGCGCCGCCACGCCGCCCCGCCCGCCGCCTCCAGGCCCGCGCGCACCTGGCGCCCAGAGGCTTGTCCCCACCGCGCCCCGGCAGTCGCCCGACCGCCCGCTCTCTGCACGCCCGCGGCCGCCTCATCCCAGGCGCGGCGCCCCCTCACAACTCTGGGTGGAAGAGGATTCGGACCGGCTGGTTCGGGGCCGGGAGCAGGGAATACGAACCGGGCACGGCAAGGGAGGAGCCACTTCTTCCCAACGAGGAGGCGGCCGCGGCGGCTGCACCACCAGTGCTCTTTCCGCACTGCCGGGAACAACTCCCCGAGTCCGGTCTCGCGCCCCGCGCCAGCTCACCCCTCACCCCGCCCCGCGGGGTAGCCGCCCTGCCCCGCCCACGCGTTCCGGTCTGGCGCTTCCTGTCTCCTGATTGGCTGCCGCAGAGGCGAGGAGGCGGGGAAGGGAGCGGCTGGCTGCCGGGATGCGGGGCGGAAGAGCTGTGAGCTCCCAGCCAGCTTTGTGGCGTCACGAGGGTCAGACAATCCCTTCCATTCGGCACGAGCCACCCATTGGTTCCAAGGGCACGCCTCACGTGACAGAGCCCGGAGGCGCGGTGGAAGGTGGGGCAGCGCCGCGCTGCGGATCAGGGACCTGCGGGGCTTTGCGGCGAAGACGAGGTTGGTGGGGGGTTGCCGCGGGCCGAGTAGGGGGAAGCACCCGGGCCGCCCCCGCAGCCCACCGCACGTGGGGCCCCGGGCACCGGCTGCTCCCCGCCAGGCGGCAGGGCAACGGCCGTGCTTCCCGCGCGCCTCACTGGTGCGGTCGGCTGCGGGGGTGGCTCCCCGCCCAACCGGAAACTAAGTTCCCTGCCGCCCCACCCTAGAATCTAAGGCACAGCATTCCGAGAGTGTTGCCCCATTCATTTGATATTTTGCAGAGTTTAGGAGCATTAATGTGTATTTTTTTTTTGTCGTTTTCTGGACACCTCTCAAGTCCCGGGGCGGGGGCGGGGGAGAGGGCGGGGGATGGAGAGCCGGTCTAAACTACGGCAAGAGGAAGTAGTGAAGGAATTCTTTCCCTTGTAGGTGTGCGCTTATGTTCTCTGAATGGCTTTGAAATAAGTAGTGTGTCGCTTGCCCTGAATAGTTAAAAGAGGGCAGAATTAGCTTTCAGAAGTGGGAAGAGCACTCGACTTGGAGTCGCAGGATCTTAATCCAAGTCATTTCCGCTTTATGAGACTTAGTTTCTGCTTCTGTGAGATGAGATTAGGTTTGGGGAGACGTTGGCACTGTGGTTAAAGGGAAGACATCTCAAGGGCTTTTTCACTTGCCTCCTTCCACACATTTCTCCTCTTTAAGTGAACTGAATCATTGATACTAAGTTCTAAAAACTTCACACACTGAGTTTACTTTGATTTATTAAGCGTATTTGCCAGCAGAAGTTCACAAAGTGATGTGGGCTGGTATAAACACTCATCTTAACAGTATTGTGGAGTTTTATTTTTATTAATCTTATATAATTTGATTTTTATGTATTCAAGGAAGAACAGAAAACAGTGTCAGAAACTGGTTCTTCATGACCCCCAGATCTTTCCAGCTTCCTCTTGTCCATCTTCAGGTTTTCTGTTGAACTCTCGCGGCTACTCTGCGGCCTTCATCCCAGTTTACACGGGTCGATCTGCCTCATTTCTACTTTCTACTCTTTCTTTTCTATTTCTCAGATGAACTTACCATAAATTTGTCTTCTTCATTGTCCTTTTTTCTATTGAGTGTTTGATTTATGTATCTGACTTTCTCTTGTCTCATAGAGGCAGTAAAAGCTTGATAGATTGTTAGAGCATAGCTGAAGCCAGATTGCCGGGGTTCCAACCCCATCTCTGCAGTTTATTGTTTGGTCTTGGGCAACTTCCTTCAGGCTCAGTTCTCTCATATGGATGATAAGAATAAAAATAGTAACAGAGTTTCATTAAGTGAGTTTATATAAATATCTGTCATGCTAAGAAAGTACAAAATAGGAGGAGGTAGTAATATTATAGATGTGTGCAGGTCATTGTGTCTCATAGATTAAGGACTAGAGAGTAGGAGACCCATACCACCAAGTGAAATCTGTTATCAGATATTAATACTAGAGAGTCTTAGAACCTGATGATATCAATTTAATTTACATAAGTGTCACTGCCCTACTCTGCAGACATGGAGACCAGTTAACTGAAGCTAAGAATGGATTATTATTTTAAGAGTTTCTGCCTGTGGACTCAGAAATGAGGTTATTTATACTAGGCTTGACTGTTGTCTATAAACTTTTTCCTAATGATTGCAGAAATAGAGTAATGGTACTCCAGAATGTATGCAGTTATCCCTCAGTATCCTCAGGGGATTAATTCCAGACACCCCACCTCCCCTATGGATTCCAAAATCTCAGGATGCTCAAGTCTCTTACATAAAGTGGCACAAAACAATGCATAGTCAGCTCTCTTCATTTGCAGATTATGCGGATGAAAAATACTCTCTTCAATCCACTATTGGTTGAATCCACGAATGTGAAACCCATGGATCCAGAGCGCTGACTGTGCAGCTTTCTCAATGACCTCTTCGAAGTTGTCACCTTGGTAACATCTATCTTATGCCACACCAACATTGCCATTATTCAGAGCACTTTTAAAATTACCTTTTCAAATTGTTTTTTGATCTGCACAGGAAACTAACTTGTTTTACTACAACTAGCACCTTGGTTTTTATACCAAAATAGTATTGATTCCTCCATCTTAAGAATTTTGGTTCTGAATGATCTGGCTGTTTCTGAAAATAACAACCACTCTCAAGTAACTGGTATTTGCCACCACTAAATATGTCAAAATAATTTGTCATGAGTATTGAAGGCAATGCCAAGGTATTTCTGGAATCAGATTAAAGGCTCCCCAAAGTAATAACTTTGAAATTCTCATTTAGAAATGTAAGTTTTTTTATTTAATTGCAAAGTTGTATGGTTCCATGATACGTATATTATAAATAAAGTCCCAGTCCTGAAGAGAATATAACTGCTTGTACCGCTGGGGGACAGGGGGTGGAGGGGTGTGATTCTTTAACATCTCAACCTTGTCTTCTTCTGGCCTGGCTTCCTCTCTTTAGCTGGGGCTCCGTTTCACGACCCAATAGGCTTGCTTCAAAAGGGCTTTTTGTCATCACATGGCCATCTGGCCAGGGCTGCAGCAAGACCTTGGGTTTGCTACTCTGTCCCCACAGACTGTTTTAGTCTCCAGAACACCTGTTCACACTTCAGCATTGGAAGGTGTAGAAAAGTAGCACAAAACCCAGGGTTGTTGTAGAGAAGAGCAGGCAAGAAGAAAGGGGCTTCAAAAATAGTATTGTTCAAAGAAAACATTGTGCAAAACTACCTATTTTGTCTACACACATGCTTTCTGTGTTAAAATGCAAAGACAGTTCCTGAATGAGACCATTAGCACTGAGTCATTTTCTTGCCCTTGAATAAACTTGGAAATGAGCAAGTGCGTAACCAGTTTTGCCTGCTGTTTTTGTGGGTGGGTGATAAAACCCTTAAGGATATTGGAGGTTAGCTGTGACAACATGGAGATGGTCCAGCAATCTTAGTGGTACCAGCCAGAAAGCTTAAAATAGATTTGAGATTTGAGATGCTGTCTGCCTGATGGTTAGTGACTTCATTGTGGCCTTTGCAAAAATTAGCTATTAGAGGGAAATGAGGCTGGCCTACCATACTCTTCTTTAGTTTCTACTTCCCAACAGGTCTTGGATAGGACATCAGCAAGTAATTACAAAGTACTTAAGTGATAGGTACCTGTTTTATTACCATCCCAGTGATGATTGTTGGTTTTTTGAAACTTAAGGTACTTGGAGCTGTGCACTGAGAATGGCAAATCATTTATAAGAAAGAAACAATAGGTATTCTAGCTCATCTCTTGTGGGCCAGAGGCTGCTTTAGTGCTTTCACATTTGTCTCATTTAATATTTTTAAAGTAATCTGTTCGCGGAATTCATAAGATAACTTTTGTTCAAGGGGAAAAAATAAGCTTTATTTACTTGCTAGTGGGGTGTATCATCAAATGCTAAGGATGACATGTGGCGGGTGGTATTTTCTAGCCATTGGGTAGTCTGGCAAGGTTAATTTTCAGTGTAATTCTGTAGATAGACTCCCCCAAATACAGAAGGTAAAAGGTGAAAGAAGGCCTTCAGGGAAACCAAGTTATTGGGGTGGGTCTAGAACACTTTTTACAATAAGTGCCAGGTCGTGGGCGCCTCTGAAGCAGCTGATGCCAATCAGGAGACTTCAGCAGGGCCCCCTATGCTATGAACTCAAAAAAACCACGTCTTAAAAACTAACATTCTTTGCTTACCTGTACACTTTAACTACTAGTGTGTATATATATAGGCTTCTCAAGGACAGGAATCACGTTTCTTTCTTGCACTGATAGAAACCCATGGCTTGGCATATAGTGAGGATTAACAGGTTGTGAGTGCTTTATTCTACCCTTGTTCTAAGTGCATTGCCTTAGTATATCCTCATAATACTCATGAGGTAGTTGTTATTCTTATATCCATTTCACAGGAGAGGATACAGTTTCAGGGTGAGTTGCCCCAGAATCACATAAGTAGAAAGTAGAAGAACCATTTACCCTAAGGCACTATGTTATAGTGACTACAGCACACAATAGATGCTCAATAATGAACTCATTTCAAATGAAAAAAGGGGCATATTGCAACAGCTGAGTGCTTTGTGATAATTAAAGAACTATAGGAAGAAAGTTTTACATTTTCATTATGGATTTGAGGGCAAACTATATTCTTGTAATTGCAGAATTTCCACCCAGGCTTATTGTGTCTGTGACCAGCAATATATTTTGCACAGCTCAGTGTATCACCACTGACTGACCACTCTTGGCAGAGTCCTGCAGGGTTTGGTTATTTTTTTTTTTTTTTCAGAAAAACTAGTTGTTGGCTATAAAAGCTTATTTTCCTTAGAAACCAGATATTATAAATATCTGTAGATAAATACCTGATATAGTCAATTCACATGCTAGTAGTAAACCATAGTTGGTTGTATGATACAAAACAATCTTTTGAAAGCTAAGATTATGTTTATTTTAGAATGTTTTATTTTTAAGCAGTCCCAACGGAAGAGAGAAAAGTTCAAGGATAGAAAGAAGATAGAAATTAAAGAGGAATGTTAATAATAGCTACTGAGTTATGTATCCAGTTTCTGTTAGGAACAATAAGCTCTGGAAATCTAATCAGAATATTTAGAGTATTTATTACTCAGGCACAATATCCGGGTTGTGATTTTATCCCTACTTAAGGCATCATGGTTTTGTGAAATGAGTATGAATTGGAGACCTGAGTTCAAATCCTAGCTCTGCTTCTTACTAGCTGGGTAATCTTTCCAGATTTACCCAATAGCCTCAACTTTTTCAAAATCAAAGATGTTATAAGGATTAATGATAATTAAATGAAAATGCCAAATGATGGCAGGCAAATAGCACCAAGTGGTAGCACCTAAATGAGTCCCCTAAATGGCTGCTATACCAATACCACAAATTTAGTGCCTTCAAATGACACACATAACTTACAGTTCAGAGGTCAGAAGTCAGACACTGGTCTCAGTAGGCTAAAATCAGGGTGTCGGCAGAGCTTCATCTTGTTCCAGAGACTTTAAGGGAGAATCTGTTTGTTTGCCTTAACCAGCATGAGAAGCTGCCCGCTGTCCTTGCTCGTGGCTCCTTTCTCCATGTTCAAACCTAGCAATGTAGCATCAGCAGATCACTCTCTGACTCTGATCTCTTCTGCTTTCCTTTCTAAAGAACCCTGTGATTGCATTAGGTCGGCTGTGATAATCCAGGATAACCTCTTTATTTTGAAGTCAGCTGATTAGCAACCCTAATTCCACCTGTTAACATAGCATATTCACAGGTTCTGGGGATTAGGGTGTGAACATCTTTTAGGGAGGGGCATTCTGCATACCACAGTGCTTTTCTGCCTTAACACTGTTCATTCATTCATATACTTATTTAGGGAAAATATAAATAATACGAATAATATGATAACAATTAATAAAAGTACCTTTACCCCAAAGAAAACTTATGGATAGAGAGTTTAGATATAAAAAATAAAAAATTAACAGACAATGAAAGACAGTATGCAACAAGCCCCAGTATGAGCCATTCAAGTTTGTGCTACAGGCTTTTGGAGGACAGATTAATAAGATGTGCGAGAGAGAAAAAAATCACTGGAAATTATGATCGTCTATAAGAAGTACTATAATAAGGGTGTCCCCTTCTTTTCACAAAACTAAGATAAATGTGATCTTAGATTGCAAAAGGAGGTGATAGCCTTTTTCCATTCTGCCTTGGGGAGTCCCCACCAAACTTTGAAGGGTATAACAAAGCTTCAGTGGAGCCAGAGGAAGGCAGCCAGCAGGGTGAAGTGCCTAGAATCAGAACATGAGAAGTTTAGTGATAGTCATGGTGTGATCTTCAAATAATTAAATGACAGTCATATGAAAAGCTAGATTTATCTTTGAAAACTCTGGAATTTGAAAATGCTAGAATAGATGTATAGAAGTGAAATTTAATCTTAATATGATAATTTTATGTGGTTATAGATTTCTGAAAATGGAATAAGCTCCCCCTTTAGGTAATGAGTTTCCTGTTACTGGAGGTGTTCAAGTAGAATCTAGACAACAAGTATCAAAAAATGTGTTCCCACGGCTCTTTTGTTTATGTTTTGAACATTGTACATACATTGTAATCATTTGCATTCCAGTCTCCCTGTATAAATCATGACTTCTGTCTGGGATGAACTTGTCCTATTCATTTTATTTGGTTTAGGAAGTACCCAGTAAATGTGGGATGGATGAAGGGATGATGCATGGTGAAGTCGAGGATTGAACAGATTGACATTTAGAGTCCCTCTTGACTCTCTTGAGGCTCTCAGTTCTCTGAGCTAGGAATTGAACTAGGTTTAAATTAGGGAATTTGAATCCAGAAAAGTGGAGGTGGTGGTTGCGCATTCTAAGTTTTACAATATAGAAAGGCCCAGAGCAGAGAGGGAGCAAATCCAAGTGGAGGAGCTATGTTGGGTGAAGAACGGGAGTTAGAGGTGGGGCAGGAGGCTGGGTCTTGATTTCCTGTAGTCTGGACCAGGTTGACACTTGACTAAGTCGTTATGAAAGGAGAGTAAAAGTATTCCGACAGTCTTATGTATCAGGCTAGATTGGGAATGACTGGGACCTTGCCGAATTGTGTCCCCTCTCAAATTCATTATGTTGAAGTCTTAATTCCCAGTGTGATGGTATGGGCAGGTGGGGCCTTTGGGAGGTGATTAGGTTTAGATGAGGTCTTGAAAATAGGGCTCTCGTAATGAGACTACTGCTATTATAAGAAGAGACACAGGAAAGTTGCCCTACCCACTTTGTGCAAGGACGTATAAGAGAAGGGGGTTGGGGGCTGTCTGCAAGCCAGGAAAAAGCGCCCTCACCAGGGAACGGAGGTGACCAGTACCTTGCTCTTTAACTTTTCTGTCTCTGAAACAGAAAAATAAATGTTGGCAGTTTGTTTAAGCCACCCAGGCTATTGTATTTTGTTATGGCAGCCTGAACTGGCTAAGACAGGGCTGTTACCTAAATCTGGGAGTGAAGAGTTACAAGTCTGAGCTAGGCAATGGCAGCAAGATTATAAAGAAGGGAACAGACAGAAAAAACATTACTAAAAGCATCAGGACTTGGCGACTAGGAAAGTAAGAAAGGGTAAAAAGGAAGGGGTATTAAAGAGGCCCCAAGTTTTGTGCATGGGTGACCATGAAGGTGGACATTTATGTCTACTGAGGTTCTTACTGACATGGAAGGAGTATGGGGAAATATTTGGAATATCTAGGATTTTCCAAAACTTTCCATTAAGTTCGTGGCTGAAAATTGGCTGGTCTTAATATTTGTGAGGATGGAAAGTGAACAGTATTAGCCTGTGAAGGGCAAACGATTGTTAGGGATGAGCTATAATACTGGTAATACTGTGCCCCAAATGGTGGTAGTAACAGCAGGTACTGTTGTATGAGAGCCCATTATGGCCCTACAGTATGAGACACCGCACATGTATCTATGGGTGTGAAGGCCTCAGCTGTACTCTACACAGGGTCTGCTTTAGGGTAGAGCCGAAGGAGATTCTCATCCATGTTAGTACTAAGGATAATCATATGTCTCTTAAGTAACCGGGTTTTATTTTTTTAATTGTTGGACTCTGAAATGAATAAATAACTGACTGTGTCTGTGTGTGTGGGTGGAGGGAGGTTGGAGTTATTACCAAAAGTTTCAGAGCCAGAAATGTGGCATAGTTACAGGGTTGTGTGATATATTATTTTTAGCCTTCCTCCCATTTCTTTTTTATATCTCACCCTTGTTTTTCTATGTTCCTCTTTTAATTTATGCTGTCCTATATTTTATGCATTCCTGAAAGTAGTTATAAATTCATTCTGGAATGAAGGAGAACAAGTATAAATATGTTTCTATTTACGTTAGTCCCCACCTTATAAATGAGGAAGCAGAGATTCACTTTCTCTAATTTAGCAAGATCACAGTGGGTATATTAGTTGTCTATCGCTGAGTAACAAATCGCCCCCAAAATAAGCAGTTTAAAACAATAAACATTTTCTCACTCGGTGTCCGAGAAGAGTCTAGAAGCAGTGTAGCTGGGTGGTTTTGGCTGAGGTCTGATGAGGCTGCGGCCAAACTGTCAGCTGTGGCTGCTGTTATTAGAAGGCTTGCCTGGGGCTGAAGATTCTACTTCCAGCACATTTCCGTCTCCTGGACAGAACATTTCAGTTCCTTGCCTCCTGGGCGTCCTACAGGTTTTCTCACAACACAGGAGCTAGTTATCCTCAAAGCACGTGATCTGAGAGGGACACGGATAGAAGCTGCAATGTCTTTTATACCTTAATCTCAGAAGTATCATGCAATCACTTCTGTATTATCCTATTGGTCACACAAACTAACCCCAGTGAATTTGGAAGGGAACGCCACCAGGGCATGAATGCCAGGGGTGGGGGATCATTAGAACCCATCTTGGAGGCTGCCGACCACAATGAGTAAATAATGTAGATGAGCCTGCATGTTGATGCTTTTACAAAAGCATTGAATTCATACTTGCTCAAGTTCAGTCCCCAGAGCTGTTTCTGTTTCTTTCATCTTGAAGATTGGGTGAATGAGCACCAACAATTCCCAAAGCTGCCAGTTTCATCCAAAAAACTTTATGTAGCTTCATAACTCTATTTAATCACTACTAAAGGTAAATACAAGACAACTCTAACTTTCAGATAATTAACTTTTTGATACCACTAAGAAATTAAAATAATAGCTAACATAACTATATATTTACATTCTCTGAATTTGGTAGTGCAAAAAATAATTATAATTTCAATTCACTTTTTCTGTTCTTCATGGGAGATACATGTGTACAAAGGATAAAAGTTTTTTGTGATTCTGGTTCTCATAAGATGATTTCACCCCTTATTTGTCAATGTAATGAGAAAATCCATAAAGATATTTTTACGGAACATATTTTACCACATAGCTGAACTATAGCCAGATTTTGTCAGGGAAATAAACTGCTGGCTCAGTGTTCAGTCGTCAGATCACAGATCCATGACTTACCAATAAACCACCTGGATAAATGAACACAGAGGATCTCATTTCCTGTTGGCCGTTGTCCTACCTTTTGATGATTCTCACTCTTTTCTGCATCCGGAAATCTCATTTTCATTTGAAGTATGTATAAGTCGATGTCATTGTTACTGTTTAAACACAACTCAGCTAAAAAAGTTTCTAAGCCGAGAACAATGGTGCTGACTAGTTATTTCAACTTCAGTTTAAATTTGCAAGTCATTGCTGTGTGCCAGTGATATTAGAATTGTTACTGGAGAGTGGGGTCCTCTCCCAGCACGTTGTCCAGGTTCTTGATGTCTCGAACAAAGAATTGAGCGAGACACCGAAGTACAGCAGAAAAGAAAAGTTTTATTAGAAGGGAAAGTCACTTCCAGAAGTGGAAGTGGGCCTGAGCGAGAGAAGTGTGACTCAAAAGGTCTGGTAACAAAGCCTCCGGGGTTTTTATCCCTATTTGCTGTGGGTGGTTACTTTTCTTAGAGGAGTAGGCTTCCTAATTGACAGCTAAGATTGACAGGACTCAGTGATTTATCATTTTGCTTTCTGCGCATGTTTGTTCCCAGAATTCAGACTTCTGTTATAATGATATTAATGAACTTCCGGGCATATGCATCATATTATAATGATGGTATAATGAAACTCAGGTTAGTTGAAGGTCATTGGGGTCTTTATTGTGCAGGTACGAGTGACTGGCTTAAACCTGTACCTAAATCTCTGCCTACTGGTTTCTTTGTGTGAGTTAAAAAAATGCCTTCTGGCTTGCTTAATTGTGGGCTGATTAGGGCAGACCCCTTCTAAGATAAGATGACCTCAGTGTCTTTGCAGGCAAACCCGAAACCCCCTAACTTTCCTGCCTACTTCTTTTCTAAGAGCCACGAACCCCCTTATTATTAGTATGGATGTTGAAGGATGGGAGGTCTCTTCTTCCATATCTGCTTCCTGCTGAGAATGGCCATAGTCCCTGCCTGCAGCGATTTCATGGAGCTCTTTCCCTTTCTGCCTCAGTCAGGTTGGGGTCTTGGGTTTCCTCCTAAAGTGCCACCTCAGTCCCTAGACTGAAACTTGTTGTTTAAATTGTACATCTATAATTCCTGTTATCGATTTGCCTATTAAGTGAGTAAAGGGAAACAGGCTTGGTTAATACGTTTCTTAAAGAGTAAAAAGAAAGACCTTTGGCTTAATGTCCCTCCCACCCCAGACTCTAAGGGCCCTGCCTGGCTTAACACCATTTCTGCTTAACAATGGGCTGATGACCCTTATCAGTAGCCAGAGGATCTGAGTCACTAGGGTAATTATCAAGATTTGAGGGAGAGAGCCTTTTTCCAAAGAAAGGAGGGAAGAAAACTTAACTAGATTTACTAAAAAGATTAACTTTGCAAGAGATGTCCCTTCTCATTTCCTGCTAAAAGATTAAGAATTTACAAGTGATGTCCCATCTCAATTTCATTTCCTGCTAAAACATTAAGAATTTCACAAGTGATGTCTTGTCTCAGAATGTTTTTATAACTTTCTTTATATGTCTGGGACCTCCCTCCATGGTCCACGGTCTAATGTGGTATGCCAGTTTACAAATACAATCATCAGTTTTATCTAAGGATAGAACTTTCTCTTTGCATTTGACTCACGTACAAATTAATTTGATAAGTACATTAGAACATTCGCTGTGTTTCTAGGCTCTATGTTCTGTGGATGGATAAAAGGGTTAAGAAAACCTTTATGCCTTTAAGAACTCCTTGTCTAGCTGCTAGATAAACATTAACAGGAATAATTATGAAACCAAGTGCTATCACAAAAAGCTCCAGTAGAAAGGAGAAGGGGAGTTTTTCTGCCTCATGGTGGATACAGAAGATATGGAGATATTAGGAAAGACTTCTGTTAGATCAGTGGTCTCCAGATGTAGGCCCCAGGACCAGTGGTAGTCTCTAATAGAATTTTCACTGACTTGTAGCAGAGTGAGGGGGAAAAAAAAGAACAAGATGGTTTTTTTTTCTGTGAGTAAACTGAATTCCAGAAACTACCTTTATGATTTAAAAAAATTCTTTAGTCTGAAATTATGTACTTACATTTTTTTCTGTTACATTGTCCCTTAAGAAGTCATAATGATAATATGTATTAGTATTTTTTTTTTAATTGCAAAGTAAAACTTGTCAACCTCCAATCAGTCTGCATTTTCATTCATTTGTGGATCCTTGAAATCCCAAAGGTTAGGCGCCCTTATTTAGACGGTTGCGTTTAAGCTGGAATGGGAAGAGAGATAGATGCTCCTGTATAAAGGAGTTCCTACTATTTGCCTGTCAGCAGTTTAATCACATCTACTTTAAGGGGAAATTAATTTATGAGAAAGAAAAAATAGATGCTTTTTAAAACTGGTTTTGAATATTTTTGTATGTGTCTGGGGAAGTGTGGGGGAAGGTGGATCTAAGAAAAACCTGTGCCTACAGTGGTACAGAATTTGAACTGTAGCTTTGGAAAGCTGCTGCTGCCAGAAAGAACTGCCCTGCCCTCAATAAAATCTTAGAAAATTTAGATAAAATTAGGCTCGATGAATGTAAACCTCCTACTTCTTTCTAAGCATTAGGTTAAAAAAATAAAGGGGAGGGGAGGTCTTCCCCCCTCTCCCCACCGTTAATTTTTCTCAAGGGGATGAAAGAAACAGTGAGCCATTGGATCTGTGAGTCTAAGTGGGTCAGTGGTCATATTTAATATGTCCACGCTGAAGACTGGCTGTGTCCAGTGTCCCTTGTTCATCTCACCTACAGTAGCAAAGCTTTTTATCTTTTTGTCAATAGATGCCTCTCAGGAATTGAACTATATCCATAAATTTAGGGCTGTTTCACCTCTGAAGAGGTAGGTATTCAAGAAGAATGACAGATGATATAAGAACTGAATAATATCAAAAGATGTTTAACAACAGTATAGGAATTCCCCTATTTGAACTCTGGGGCAGAGATCTTACAGGAGTTATCTTCCCTCAGTTCCTCCCAGCATAAGTACTTTAAGAAATGATCAAAGATTTCCTTGAAAACTTGCCAGACAAGGCTTTTAAATAACAGGCTCTCAATCTGCTGTGTACTTGGAAACTATCCCTGTGAATGGTAAAGTAAGAGGGCTCCAAGGTCATATATGCTCTGTTCAAATCCTTGCTTGACACCTTGCCATCAAGTCACAACCTTGCTAAGTCTCAATTTCCTCTTCTCTACAATGGGAATAATAGTTGTTACTCCATAGGACTGTTGTAAACAAAAGTAATAAGCATGCAGCAAGGACAAAGTACTATTCTTATATTTTAATTTTTATTATTGCCATTTTCTTCTAGGAGGAGAGCCTCTTTCCTGCCCCATCTCTCCTCTATTGTGCACTGTCTACCATCTTTGAGTCTAGAGGGTCCTGATTCAAGAGAACATGCATACTATTGTTTGCATGTTGATTGTTTCAGCTTCCTTGAAACTAAAATGTCTGCACATGAACAGCAACCAAAAAAAAAAAACCCTGTAATATTTATAGGGCAGATCATTTATTTTGGTTAACTGTCATATATTTAAGCAAATTATCCAAAATTTTGTATCAGAGTATTTCTAGACAAAATCGTGTAGAGAAAAAAATGTTAAGCAAATTATACATTCTGTTAACAATACACAGACCTTTTCCCCATGACCTTTAGCAACTCAGCAATGGAAAATATCAGAAGGAGATAACATACTGTGGATGGGGCAATAGAATATTATACATCCTTCCTGGTTCCTGCTTTATAAAAAAAATAAGAGGAAAAGATACGTGGCCTCGAGGGGTAGAATCATGGCCTGATCTGGCACACAGAAGTGTGCCTTGAAGTCTGTCTCCCCTGAAATGACTAGCTAAGCTGTTGGAGGTTGAGATTGAGAAGCTAAGTAAAGTAAGCTTTACTCACACACTCCCAAGCAACAAATTTTGTAATTAAATTAAAAGGGAGTAGAAGGGTCACAGGGTTATATCTCTTGCTTAGAAGTATTAAATTGACCTAACCTTGAAGAACACTATTTTGAGTCATTAATTTATTCAACCAGTAATTATTGGACACCCACTGTGTGCCAGACACTGTTCTGGACACTGGTAATCAAATAGAGCCAAGTCCTTGTTATCATGGAACTTACAGTCTAGTGGAGAAAACAATATAGAAAACACCCCACAGGAATTCACAGCTGAGCCACCCCCCTCATGGCACAGGAACACCCTGAGTGTGAGCTTGGTGGTTTATGCACAGTAATCACCATGCTTAATATTCACTCAGAGAGTTAGGGGTATGTTTTCTGGTCATTATACTAATCAAAATTAGTAACTTCCAATTAAAGCCGCGAGTATTTTTGACCTCAAAAATGATTGACATGCCTTTGAAGATCTATTTTTGTCCTGCGTTCTCAAGTTTATGTCCTTCATGGTAGCCAACAAGGAAAACGCTACCCTGACAGTTTAATAGTACAAGCTACATGTTATCCATGATACTTGATCTATCTGTGATACTGACTTGCTGAGAAGCAAACCTTTGATTTACCTAATGTAATTTTGTTCTTTAAGCATTGAGGTTACCTACTTAGGGTTATATTCTTTGGTATATTTAACTTTTTTTGGTATGCCTTCTTAAGTTTCAGTATACATTTTAATGAGTCAAAATCTTGGCTAAGCAAAACTTGGATAATATTACATGTGTTGGTAAAGCCTTGAGAATGACCTTCAGATTTCTGTTGGCTGGAGGTTTGTAAAAGAGGAGGGTTAGTTTTAACCTTAACCTCCCAACCCCCGCCTTCCAACAACTCTTGTAAAAAATATTCGGTAGATTAAGTAGATTAAGTAGGGCACATTAGGTGTTGCATTTCAGCTATGGAGTGATATCTAATACCAAGTCAACATTTATTTTTAACTCTGGATGCACTGTATTAAGTAGTTAAGAGCAAGTCTTCTCTGAAATATCCCATGCAGATTATTTGTTAATTACAACAGAAAAAATGGTACCTTTACAGTGGGACTATCTGGCAGATAACACCATCACCAGTGAATCTAACATTATCCATGATGGTGATTATTGATTGACATTATGTTCTCCCTGATGAGATGCAATGGGAAGTACACAACATCACTTTGGTAATATTCTTACCAAAGAATGTTTAACTAGAATCTAACCATGAGGGAAAAAGCAGACAAATCCAGATTGCAGGGCATTCTGTTAGGCAGTTGGCTTGGACTCTGCAAATATAATGCAATGTGAAAGACAAAAAAAAACCACGAAAATATCATATAGAATATTTGAGGAAAAATTGGAGAAATTTTAATATAGTCGTTTTATTAGATAATCCTTTTATATTGGTATTAAGTTCCTTGAATCTGATTGTTATAAAGGAGAATATCTTTGTTCTTAGGAGATACATGCTAAAATTTTTAGGTACAAAATGTCATGAAGGCTGCAACTTTCAAAGGTTCAAGACAAAAGTAAACATATGGAGAGAGAATCAAACATGGCAAAATGTTAATTGCGGAATCTAGGTGAAGGGAATATGTGTGTTCATTGTATTCAACTTTCCTGCAGATTTCAAATTTTTCAGACTAAAAGGGGGATGGGAGACAAGGAATGTCTATTCAAGGGAATTTATTATAGAAATCTGGAATGAAAATGTTAATCTAAAAATAAAAAGCCTTTCAAAGTGAGAGGCAACAGCATTTATTCGAGATCAAAGAATAGCTATTCTGGAAGCACTGATTCAAGTCAAAGCTCAAATAATGTTTTGATTAGGAGACAAAGGCAATGGGTATTTATGAGAAAGAGAAGGGGAACAATTACATCAATAGAAGGAAGGCATTTTAATTAGTGTAGATAGCATAGCAATATTCTAAAGAATGTTCTTAATTTTTAGTCTGGTAGACATCAGTATGGTAGTCATGATTGCTTTCTTGTTATCCTTGCAAACAGTTCTTTGGGGTACAAGGTTGCTTACACTCAGTCCAAAGGTAATTTTGCCTTGTTATAACATTGTAAAGGTTTGCAGCAAGGCAGTTCCTCTGGCATGGAAGCTCCAGTTCCATTTTAAAGTGTCTCCATTTATTATTTTTTACAAAAATAAAAGATGTGAGAAAACATATGCACAAAACTGAGTTGTGACACCTCAGAGGAATAAACTCCAGACAATGGACGAAACTTTGCAGTGAGACTCACAAGGGTTTCGTTCTGGTGGGTCCTCTGTAGACACCAGCCATGAAATTGTGGGCAATCTGCCTAAACTCTGTATTCATTTCCTAGGGCTGCTGTAACAAGTTGTTTAGCTTAAAACAACAGAAATGTACTGTCTCAGTTCTGGAGGCCAGAAGTCAAAATCAAGATGTCAGCAGTGCTGTGCTCCCTCTGAAACCTGCAGGAGAGAATCTTTCCTTGCTCATTCCCTGTTGCTGCTGGTGGCCAGCAATCCTTAGCAGTCCTTGGCAATCCCTGGCTCGTAGCTGCAGCAGTTCAACCTCTTCCTCTGTGGTTAGTCTTCTCCCCTTCTGTGTCTGCCAGTATCTCTTCTATAGTGAGGGTAGCAGTTATAAAATTAGTGCTATCTTAATGACCTCATTTTACACTTGATTATATCTGCAAAAGACTCTTGAAATATGGTTGCATTCACAGGTTCTAGGGGTTAGGGCTTTGACATACCTTTTCGGAGGACACAATTCAACCCATAATACTCTCCATCTTTGTTTCTCCAACTCCCAAATAAGAATAAGGGAAGTGATGGAGCTGATAACCCAAAATGAAGTCTGAGGCCCCTCTGCTCTGAAAGTCTGAGGCTCTGTGTGTCCACCGTTCTCAGGTGATACGTTAGTCAGCCTTGGACAACTAAGAAGCCCAAGAGAGACTTGGTGAGGAGAGAGTTCCAGGTCATTACAAGACAGAGAAGTTATGAGACTTTTGGAAAACATGATTCATGTACATCCTTGGCGCAGCAGGCTGTTTTTTTGTTGCTGTAGTTTTGCTCATCACAGTTATTCTTTGTCCTCATTTTTATTTGTCTAAATGATTGTTCATCAGAAGTTTTCTATACTGAATTCTTATCCTGTTACCCATAAAATGAGATGTTAGCATTAAACAAATAATAAATGGCACAACTTCTGAGTAATTTCAGAAGTTGGATAGGTCACCAGCTGGAGCAGACTAATGAGAAAAATCAAGACTCCTCTCTCTGTCTTTGTCTTTCAGGCTAAAAAAGCAAGATAAAAAGAGAAGACACTCTGTAATGAATAAGGGCAGCGGCACCTTCACATCTGTCGGCCCTTCTTGCTGGGTCAGCTCTGGATATCTGGAGGGAGAGACCCTTTGAGGCCATCTGGGGATCACAAGTAGAGGAGGCAGGGGGCAACATAAATGAGATGAGAGCAGTCCATACTCTTTCCTGATGTACATGTGCTTCAAAGGGAAAACTGTGTCAAAGCCAGGGAAGGGGAAAGCACAAAACAGTGAGCTGAAAGAGGACGTGTTCTCAGAACCCCAGAACCACAGTCCTCAGTGCAACATGCTATATATAAAAATGCATCTGTCTCTCATACATCTCCCTCCATGTGACCGAAAGTGGACTCCAGGTCTATAAACCAGGACAGGGTGGTGTCCCATCTGAGACATCTCTGACTTGTATATAGAAAGCAAAAACTTAAGTGAAATGGACTCTTCTCCAAAATTAAACAGTGCTTTTTTTTCCTTTCAGAAATTATTTAAATAAACAGTTTGTAATTTAATTATAATGTCATTATGAAGGCCTGCTCAGTCACTTGCTGCCATCAGTAGGTAAAACACTGGGAATTCACACTGTGTCATTATTCTGGTCTTCCTCTGCCATTTATTCAGCAGTGGGAGTTAAGGGTTTGTCAGCATTTCCATAATTACCTCTTATTTTCAAAGCCTCTGTCATAGTTGCTGAAAATTGCATTGTACTAGACGGAAGCCTAAAGGTAATTTCCTTTAGTGTTACAGCGGCTGCATTCTTTTACAGCCGTATGTGACTGTGCAGGAGATTTCAGTATCTTTTTATTTAAAAAATTTATACGTAAGTCTCAACTCTTATTTTTGTATAACTTTTACCCAAGATTGGGATGTGAATCATGTGAAATAAACATTTATGAACAGTACACAATTCAAGAAAGGTACTACCTTGGCAGCAACGGGACAAAGTATGGCCAGGAAGTAATGACATTGGTATGGTGATAATCTAGTCATAGTTCTTTATGTTCACACATTGTATATCTCTGAGATTTATAATATAAAACAGAAGGGAAGAGAAGATACGGTCTTAAATTAGAAATTTAAATTATATATATTGCACTTGCTATAGACATTGGGATCTTCTCATCAAATCATAGAATTTCAGTGTCTGAAGATTAGATCTCATCTATCAGTTATGGATACTTCATCAATTCTACATTCCCTCTTCCACCCTTCGAATAATTTATCAGTTATTTTTTGCTGTGTAACAAAGAGCCCCAAAACTTAGTGACTTAGAAAAAAACAACCACTGTGTAGCTCACTGTTTTGACAGTTAGAACTAAGCTCAGGTAGGTGGCGGTTCTGCTGCTCCCTCTTGGGATCACTAATGTGGCTACAGTCAGCTGGCAGTTCAGCCAGAAGCTAATTCAACATGGATGGCCTCACTCACATGTCTGGTTGTTGGCTATGGCACAGAGGTAACTACATCATGTTTCTCGAGCATCTAGCAAGTTACCCCAGGCTTTCACTAGCCACTGGGTTCCAAATAATGCAAAAGAGAGCAGACCCCAATGCACAAACTCTTTCCAAGCCTCTGTTTCTGTCACATTTGCAAATGTGTCATTGGCCAAAGCAAACCACATGGCTAAGCTCATGTGCAAGGAAGTGAAGAGATAAGACTCCATTTCTCGGTGGAAAGAACAGCAACATAAATGGAAGTATGCATCCGTTTATGGAAACTAGGGTCCCAGCCAGTTAGCTTCAGCTGGGATCTCTCTAGTATTCAGTCTTGCCTGAGAAGAAATAGAAGGGGAGATAGCTATGGGTCTGTGTGTACAAAAGACCAAAAAACCTCAGAGAAGTGGGAATTCATCCCAAGGAAAAAGTCACAAGATTGTCCAAGGACATTCAGTTAGTAAAGCACAGTCCTTGTCTTGGCCCCAGCCCTGACCCCATGATCTGTACCCATGACCCGAGGAGGTTGCAGTAAAAAGCACACAGTAAGGTTTTGGTGACGTTTCTGGGGAAGGGAGACATAGGGATTTAGAGGGTGATGGGGGCATTCCTCATTTGGGTCCCCTCTGGTGGGGGGGAAGGGAGTGGGGGGCGGGGGGCTGAACCCAGCATACTTTAGGACTGTATTTGATGTGGAAATGGAAGTCAGCCTGTGGCAGGCATCCACATCTTTGACGCCTATTTCGATGGAATGTTCAGGAGAAACTCTCAGCCTCAGCACGTCAAGGCAGGAGAGAGGATTCATTCTCAAGCACACATAAGTCATCCTCAGGCCTCCCACACGAACTGAAGGACGTTGAGGGAACTGATGTTCCCATAATGCAAGCAAGGCCAGAGCAAGAGAAACATTTTGAGGTGATGGTTAACCTTGATCCTATTTCTAGCTTCTGGCTATTGTGACCTGAGGAACAGGGATCAGAACTGTCACGTGGTAACAAGCCCTGCTTTTTGAACTTGGCCTTGGCAGAACTTTACATTGTAGTTTGTTTTTGACATGTCTGAATCTCCACACAGATTCATGGTCCTCACACAGTTGAATGGTCCTTACATTCTTCCACCTACATAAAAGAAGTAGCTATCTGCCTGTTGGTGCAAGTTAGGTCTCTTCTCTGTCGCCTCCTGTTTTGCATCAATTTTGGAATGAATTCTACAGCTTCTCCCAGTTTGGGTTAAGGGATAGGCTTTATTGGGGAAAAAGAACACCTATAAAGCAGATCACTTAGAAAAGACATGAGTTCTCTGCCTTCCATAGTTCCACAGAAAGACAAGTGAGGGTTCTCTGCAAAATTTAGTATGCATTTATATTCTAGTAGAGGAACAATATTCCCCTTCTACTCTTTTATCTATAAAGCAAGTATAAAAGGCTGCCTTGTCAGGAATACTCAAACTGCTTGGTCCAGGAAGTCTGGATTTGGGGCCCAGCTGTTTAGAGGAATTTCTGAGAGAGCCAGCTGCCTAGTACCTGGGGACCTTGAGGTGCAAAGGATGCTGCAGTCCTGCAGGAGGCAGGACACTACCAGTCCCATGGAAAGCTGAGCTTAGGTGCAGCCTTTCTGCTGGAAGGTCTTCTCTGGTTCCTGCTAGCTCATTGTCCAAGCAGGCAGAGTGAGCTGCAGGGTCATTTTCAGACAGTTTTTGCTCAGCATACTATACTTGGTGACAAGTCTGGAGCCAGGAAGCCTAACACTTGCTATGGCCTTAGAAGAGTCCCTTCACCTCTCTGACCCTAGAGGTTCTAATATTCTTGCCGGTTGTTAGGGAATTAAATGAGAGTGACTGGTTGCCAAACAACTAAAATGGGAGACTGGGAATATAGCCAGCAATATTTTTCAGCACTCCTCTTTTAGAATTAAAAGATAAATCATAGCCCAATAAGTGAGTGTTGGTAATTTGTCAAAATGTTTCTTCCAAATTATGTCTTCAGTAGCTAGTATAAATTCAGCCTATTCTTCTATCCTGCATGCCAACAAATAACACAGTTGCCAGCTCATGGCCAGCTAAGAATATTATAGCCTAAACTCACTGAGAGGAAGTCCAAAGTGAAGACCATACATGTTGGATTCTGTTTATTTGTTCTAGTTTAGAGGTGGCCTCAAAAGCACAGCTCAGAGGTTTATAGAGAAAACGCAGAACATGACACCAGAGTTGGAATTCTCTTGCAACTAAGATAATACATAAAAGCATGAGCAGCAGCAAGAGCTGAGAGGTTTGAAACAGGTATGACTACAGTTGAGCAGTTGAGCCACTGCTTGAAATTCTTGGAAGAGGGAATGTGGAAACAGTGGAGGCCCTGGTTAGACTAAAGGAAAAGCCGAAGTCAGAGAGAGCTTGTGCCTCACTTCCAGTTTGGAGCTTTGAGAGAAGCCCACCTCACCGAGGAGCCCTCAGAAGAGCAGAATAGTGGTGTGGCATGGTCAGGCAGTGAGAGGGCCTTCATGTGACATGCAGGTGATCCAGAGTTCCACATGTCTCCCTGGGGAACACAGAAGTTGCAGTGTGTAAGAAGGGACCTGGGTTTGGAATGAAGATGGGGTACAGTACCTAGGCAGATAATGGTGGTGCACACTCCAGGGCTGAGGGGGACCAGTGTATCACTGTTGGAGGCTGGGTGGGATGCTGTTGTAAATGGGATTGTTTCCTAATTTCCTTTTCAGATAGTTTATTATTAGTGTGTAGAAACACAACTGATTTTTGTTTGTTGACTCTGTTATATTCTTGCTATATTTTCTTTCGTTGCTTAGGCTTTTCACCAAAGCACAATATATTGTCCTAGTAGTATATCTAAGAAACCACTACCTAATCCAAGTTCATGAAAAGGTATACCTATGTTTCCAACCTAAATGTTTTATAGTTTTAGCTCTTACACTTAGGTGTTTGTTCTATTTTTAGTTAATTTTTATACATGGTGTAAGATAGGAGTCCAATATAAAAGGTATTTTCATAATTTCTCTTAACCTTTTTATTTTTTAAAATGTGGCTACTAGAAAATTTAAAACATACATGACTCACATTTTTCTATCAACACTAAAATAGATCAGTGGCAATATCAGAATCACAGCTATAAATTGCATAAAAGTGTATTGAGCACATAACAATGTGCCAGGTGCCATTCTAGGCACAAGAGATAGTTTCCTCTCAAGGAGTTAGGAATATTTTGTGGGAAACAGGCAAGCAAACAAAGTCACCATGGTAGAGGATCTGAGTCTCAGTTTTATGTCCAGAAACTCATTCTCATTAGTTCCAAAGGAAATGGCATCCTGAAAGACTGACTCACACTTACCATCCTCATGAGAGACTGATGTATAACCATGGTGCCACTGTTTTCAGTATTCCGTGAGAACTGTAGTAATAACATCTATGATTTATTGAGCACTTAGTATTTGGGGTCACTGTTCTAGGCATTATGTCATTTAGTCCTTGTAATGACCCTTCGAGATATATTACTATTATCATTCCCATTTTACAGATAAGGAAATTGAGTTGCAGAGCTTTGAAAGTATTTGCCTAAGGTCACACAGCTGGAAAGTCTCAAACTCAGTAACCGTGCTCTTTACCACTACACTCTCACCAACTGTGTTGCATGTTTGCGTTGGCCACTCATTGGTTTCTGTTCCTCTGTAGAAGGATCTTCATGCATAGCAGAATTACGATTAGGAAGTAACTGAGTATCAAGTCAGAGCAAGGGGAGTCAGGGACATAAATTGAAAGGCTAATGGCATCAAGACACAAAGTACTATGAAAATATACCTGCTGCATTAATAGAGCAGTTGAATTTGGGGAGTCATGGAACCCCTTTCTCTGAATACTGCTGACTTCTGCCTCTCTGTGCTTGTGTTTATATTCTGTGTAATTGTTTCTGGAACGGCAGTTCTACTTTAATTGGTACAGTCTTTTGACAGAGCAGTACCTACAGTCATGTCTTGCTCTTCCTGTTTCGAGTCTAGGAAATATTTTCTTAAGTTGATTGATTTATTGCATTCTTCCTCCGGGGGTTGGCTTGACCAGTCAAAGTAGCAGAGCTCTGATCGACCACACTCTATCTTCACTTCCCTTCTCATATCTAAGTCCTGAGATTTTCATGCCACCAGCACCGTGTGTGTGTCATAGTAACTGAAACTAATCTGGATTAAAATGATAGACTTTCTTAGTCTTCCTGCCTGAAGTGTTCCTCTCTCCTCTCCAGCTTCCACATGTAGGCTGCCACCCAAAATAATTCCTGTCTTGACCTACCCTTTAGATGGCTCCCTTTTCACTTCAAAATAAGCTAGCTCCTCAGCCTGACACTGTAGGCTCCTCCTGACCTGGTCTGACCCTTAGCATCTGTGTTTCTCCCCACCACAAATCCTCTGTCCTTCAACCCTCTGCATTTGCTCATGGTTGTCCTACCACCTAGATGCCTTTCCTCCCATCTCTACCTATGTCCCTTCCTCAGAATCCTGTTCTTATAAGGTAAGCTACTGGTCTCCTTGACTGTTGCCTCTCTTCCCTGTCAGAATTATTCTCTCTCTCCTCCAGTGTGTCCCGTAGTGCCAGACAGCAGGACACAGTCTAGCTTACATTATATTTAGCTCTGTGGTGATGGAGTTACCACGCAAAAACCACAGGTCTGGAGTCCTACCTGGCTATCTATTTGAATTCATTTATTTATCTCACTATTCCATAATTATCCATTTACCTGCCTCTCTCCTCGTTTGACTGTGTGCCCCCCGCCCTCTCAAGCCTGTGTCTGATCACCGTGGTCTCCTCAGCCCTTAGCCAAGTTCATGGCATCAGAAGCAGTCAGTAAATGTTTACCGAAGGCATCAAAGAGGGAACTAATTAATCCCAGTTGCTTTTCTTCCAAATGGTGTGACCTTGGGAAAGTTATATAACCTGTCTATAATGTTTCCTTACTTATTATAAATTGAGGTACTAACACCTGTTTGTAAAGGTTATTGAGATAATATGTTCTTTTTTTAAAAAAAAGACGTAAATGCTGGGGAGGGAGAATGAATATGAGGGAAGATCCATGTCACATGAGTGGTGAAGAACAAGTCACATAATAATAATAATATTAATAATAGCTAGAACATTTTCAGTAGCTGTCACATACTGTTTCAGGCTATTATTATCTTATGGACTACTCTCAGCTCTTTGAAGAAGGGATTACTATACCCATTATACAGATAACAAAACAGAGTTCTAAAAAGTGAAATACTAGCCAAATGGCAGAGCTGGGATTCAGAGCAAGACTTAGAGCCCAAGTACTGCCATTTGAGGGCACATCTCAGGGGCAAGCTGGTAGCTGGCTCTAGAGGTGTCAAGTGGAAGACCTGGTCTCGGTTGTCCTCATTTCACACCTACTCTGAATAACTTGAAAGAGAGTAGGCACCATGGGTGCTGCAAAGACCAGGGAGGAGACCAAGCGGTTATACAAAGGAGCTGGTACGGAAAAGGAAAAGGAGAGAGGAACTGGGATTTGGTCTGGGGAAGTACAAACCGAACTAGCCACAGGGAGCTAATTCACAGTGAGGGTGGAAAGGTCAGGAAAGAAAAGAGCTGGGAGGTTGAAAAGCAGCTAGGCAGACTGCTGGACAGAAACCGAGATGCTGCTGTGTAATGTGATGAGGCACAGTAAGGCCAAGGCTATTCTGGGCAGCACTGAGTGGAGCTGCTCAAGTGCACAGAGCTCTTGCTCTCTTCATGTTCACAGAGGTGAGTCTGTAACACAGGCTCACTGATACTGAGCCCCATCTCTCTCTCTCTCTCTCTCTCTCTCTCTCTCTCACACACTTTGATACTGAGCCCCATCACACCCATGAATCTTTTTAGCTTTCTTTCTTTCCAAGTTTGGCCTCTATATTTCCTAATGTCTCTAAGAGAAGCTATGAGGGCTATTGCATTTCTAGACTATGCGGTATAGGTCAGAGTGGATGGCAGGGCAGTGAGTAAGGAACTGAATAAAATAGCACTCAGCCACATTGATGAGCTAGCTCCAAGTTCCAGAAACTCTTTCTTTAGTCAGAAGCTCTGAGCCTTTTAGTCCATCCAGAGGAAATATTACTTTGTGGTTAAAGACAGGACCCTGGATTTACATATGTCTCTACTTTTTACTACCTACATGAGCTTAATTATTCTACAATATCTGAGTCTGTTTCCTGAAGTGGGAATAGTAATAGCACCTACCTCGAGCGGTTAAGGAGAAGGTTAAACAGAAAAGGGCTATTCCTGTGTAAAGTTGGTCCTTGGTAAGTGGACATCATTATTCTCTTCAAATCTGTCTCAGGGTTAATAGTGGTGCATTGACAGTTTGTAAGCTTCTTATTCAGATACCTTTGGATTTTGATAAGCCAGGCTTCTCAAAGATCAACAAATTGAAACCCATAGTAAAAAACAGCCAGTGTATGGACTTTTTTCTAGAGCTTTTATAAAGTGATCCCAGACTTTGCAAAGCTGGTTAAATGGATTGAGAGATATACAGGATATAGAGCCATATCTCTTGTTACCTCTGGGGCACTTCTGCATCTGGCTGCATCAGAGAGTCCTCATAGGTGGGCACCTTTGCTGATTAGGCTCTGTGGTGATTCTGCGATTCCCAAACCTCACTGCTTTCCATGCCTCCTAAGGCTCAGGAGCACTATTCAAACTGACGAAGCTTTCTCCCCCAGCATAGTGTCAAGGCTGTGGGACGTTCATGACAAAGTGAGGAGAAAGTAGGGCGAGAGTCCCTGAGGGTTTCATCTTTCTCCCTCTTTATCTGGGAGACGTAAACATTGCCTGCTGGAAGCAAAAGGACGGTACTAGGCACTCTTGGCTGGCTGATCCCCAGGAGGGGGAAAAGGATATCTCTGGCCTTCCAGCTGGAAGGTCCCTCAGGGCCTTCTAGTGCAGCCTCTCAAAGGCTCAACAGTCAGCTTTACTTATCTGCAATCCCGTTTTTGATAGGCAAACCTACCCGACACCCCCCAAGACCTCCTAGCTCGCACTCTCCACTATAAAGTCCTGGATGATCAGAGTGCATGAAGGAATGTAAGAATGAGAAGCCAGAAGCAAGGAAAATCAGAGAGAGGCAAGTCACATGCTATTATCTTTTATCTGCAGACCTGACTAAGCAAAATTATAAACAGGCGAAGACCGATCTTTCTCTTGGTTCATGAAGCTGAATTTGTTCTTATTATATTCGATTTATTCAGTTAATAAAATGCTCCATTTTTTCTTTATAATAAGCAGAGAAATTTCTCCATATATTGTCTTAAATGCTTTTGAACTGAGTATGACCCTTATGGGCAATTTGTGCATGTTGGAATATATGTAGTGTGACAGCCCTTTTAAAAGTGTTTATTGATAAGAATTATCAATAAAAGGGATCTCTCGATAATGGATAATGAGGGTAGAGCCTCCCTTCTCCTTATCTCTTACATTTATCAAGCAGGCCTGCTTGAGAATTTAAGCAGTAGATCTTTCTTTGAAAACTGCTTAATTTTATCTGACAGATGCTGAAATGTTTTGCCAGTTTCCAAAGAAAGCAGTGGGGAAGACAGAGTTGCTGCTGCTCAGAGTCAAGGTGTCCCACATAGCCAGTTAGCCACAGCTCTCTCTGGCATAGAATATACCCTATGAGCTGTGCAATCTCAGGCAAGTCACACAACCTCTCTAGATATCAGCTTCTTTATTTTGGCAATGGGAATGTTCAGAGCTGCCCTCCCTGCCTTATACATTGTTGTTGGGGTGAAATGCCGTCATGTACAACAAAAGGCTTTGTGAAGGCTATAAGCCATACCCATGCAATCGATCATTATTGTGCTATTATGGCTTCCTACTCTTAACTGAAATTGGTCTGGAGAATTTTATTTCTCTAGGTGAAATCATCTTTGTTTCCAAGTTAAAATGGCTAACTTCCCACAAGGACTGTGGGACCAGTGATCGCTCCTCTGCTCTCACTGACAATGGAATAGTATCTCTTGGAGACAAGTCTAAATGTTATCTTTGTACCCGCTAGTACTAAAAAAATGTTTCTAGTCATTATGTCCTTGGATTTAGAAATCATTACCCACAAAAGTCTGTTCCTCTGCAGTTCTGTAAAACTGTTCTGCAAACAGAGCTGGCCAGCTCAGAAAAACTTACGTATGGTTGAAGAATATCTCAGGAAAGATATAGAGACTTCAGAGGATACAGCTGAAAAGACTTCACTATGCTGGCTAGTTTATTCATAGAGTCATAAATACTAAAGTTGGAAAGGTATCTGGACCAAATTCCTTATTTTAAGATGAGAAAATTATGGTTAAAAATAGTTAAAGCAGCAAATAGGTAAACTAATAGGTTAAGTAGTTGTTTTTGAAAAACTTGGTTTTTCTGATTTCCAGGTCAGTGTTCTTCCCATTACATCATTAATAATATGTTAAACATTCAGGAACAAGACAAAAATACCCACTCTCACCACCGTTAGTCAACATAGTCCTGGAAGCCCTAACCAGAGCAATCAGGCAAAAGAAAGAAATAAAGGGCGTCTAGACTGGGAATGAAGAAGTAAAATTGTCCTTTTCTGCAGACAACATAATTCTTTACATATACATATATATATATATTTTTAAAAACCTACAGATTCCACACACACACACACACACAATTAGAAACAATAAACAAATAAAGTTGCAGGATACAAAATCAATGTGCAAAAATCTATTCTATTCCTATGTACTAACAATGAAATTTCAGAAAAATGAAAAAAAAATTTATTTTGCAATTACAACAAAAAGAATAAATACTTAGGAGTAAACTTAACAATGGATGTGAAGGACCTATACACTGAAAACTATAAAATGTTATTAAAAGAAATTGAACAAGGTACAAAGAAATGGAAAGAGATTCTGTGTTCATGGATTGGAAGAATCAACATAGTTAAAATAGCTATATTACCCAAAGCAATATACATATTTAGTGCAATCCGTCATCAGAATCCCAAAGGCATTTGTTTAAAGAAATAGAACAAAAAGTTATCAGATTTGTATGGAACTACAAAAGAACCCAAATAGCTAAAAAGTCCTGAGAAAAAAAGAACAAGGCCAGAGGTATCACACTCCCTGACTTCAGGTTATACTGCAAAGTAACAGTAATCAAAACAGCATGGGATTTGCAGAAAAATAGATAGACCAATGGAACAGAATCAAGAACCCAGAAATAAACCCATATTTATATGGAGAAACAATTTTCCACAAAAGAGCCAAAAACATACAATGGAGAAAAGAAAGCCTGGTCAATAAATGGTACTGGAAAAACTGGAAAGCCACATGCAAATATGCTGTCTGTCACCATACAGAAAAATTAACTCAAAATAGATCAAAGACATAAATATAAAACCTGAAACAATAAAATACATAGAAGAAAACATAGGTACTACACTTAAGGACCTTGGACTTAGCGAGGATTTTATGAATCTGACCTCAAAGATGAGAGAAGTTAAAAGCAAAAATAAATGAATGAGACTATATGTAACTGAAAAGCTACTGCATACCAAAAGAAACCAATGAAACAGAGGCAGCCAACCAAATGGAAAAATATGTTTGCAAACAACAGCTCCAATAAGGAGCTAATATCCAAAATATATAAAGAACTCATACAACTCAACAACAAAAGAACACACAGTCTAATTTAAAAATGGGCAGAGGACCTCAACAGACACTTCTCCTAAGAAGACATACAAACAGCTAGCCAACTAGCTGTTAGGGAAATGCAAATCAAAACCACAAAGAGATGCCACCTCGCACCTATTGGAATGGCTGTTATCAACAACAAAAGTAATAACCAGTGTTGAAGAGTTTGTGGGGGAAAAGTAACCTTCATACACAGCTGGTAGGATATAAATTGGTACAGCCACTATAGAAGACAGTATGGAGCATCCTCAAAAAATTAAGAATAGAGTTACTGTATGACCCAGCAATATGTCATCTGGGTATCTACCCCCAAAATTTGAAAACATTTATTCGTAAAGATAGATATACCCTTATGTTCATTGCAGCAGTATTCATGGTGGCCAAGACATGGAAACAACCAAAGCGTCCTTCAGTAGGTAATTGGATAAAGAATATGTGGTATATATATATAATGGAATATTACTTAACCATAAGAAAAGATGAAATATTGCCATTTGTGACAGCATGGATGGCTCTTAAGATTATCATGTTAAGAAATATAAGACAGAAAAAGGTGAGAACCATATAATTTCACTCATATGTGGAATATAAAACTGAAAGCAACAAAGAAGACAGACAAAAACTTATAGACACAATAGTCTAGTGGTTACTAGAGGAAAATTGTGGTGGAGGTAGAAAAGGGTAAAAGGAGCCAAACATATGGTGATGGAAGAGATTTGACCTTGGTGGCGAACATACATTCCAATATACAGATGATGTATTATAGAATTTTATTATATAATTTTATTAACCAACATTACCCCAATAAATTTAATTTAAAAAAAGAAAAAAAAATATGGTCAACAACCACCGCAACACTGTTTACTGAACAATGTATATGCATTAGACATTGTGCTAAGCTATATATTTATTTATCTCAGACAGAAACCAGTGAGGCAAATATTGTTTCCATTTTACAGATGAGGAAAATGAAGCTCAGAAATGGTAATTACTTGCTCAAGGTCAGGATGCTGATATGTATCAGTCCACGGTGTGGAGCAAGAAAGAGGATGTGTTTTATGGTTGTTGCTGTTGTTTACATATAACATTATGTCTACATCTTTTTAAAAGTTAGAGATGAAAAATCACTTCCTACCCCAAATACCAAGGGCCCTAGAAAATATACACTGAACTGAACTGTCACACAAAACTCACCTTGAAGTGCAGCCTGACTTCACATTGACACACATTGACAGGGGTTAACTGGAAATAAGGGAGCGTTTGTTCTTCCGCACGCCAGGCTTCCAGAATTCAGACGCAAGATGAGTCAGAAGAGAAACAGCAGGCTTTTGGCCATGGTGAAAATACTCATTTCCTCAATTGCTCAGCAGCAAAACATCAAGGTCAACTGTATTTATGTGCCAGGATTGTTAAAAGCATATTTCACTCTTCATGTTGCTTTCAAGATAATTAAACCAACCTCTGCTGCCCCTGCTGTGGTTTTGTTCTAAAGATCCTATGCTTGGCCTATTTTTCCTCTGGCTTTATGGAAATTATGGTAAGAAACTCACAGGGCTACAATCCTCAGTTGCCATTATAAGTTTGCCTGCTCCTTAATCTCGACATCATATTTTTTCAACTTTTGTTAAAAAATATAATTTCTCTGTAAAGTCTTTTCATACTCTGCCACAAGTTAGCTTGAATTTAAAACTCTGAAATGTATTATACTCAAAAGATCAAAGAACATTTTTAGAAATTCTGTCCTCCCTAAAATGTTAACTTTACATTAAACAATGCTATAAATGAATATCCTAAAAGCATTGGAATAAGTTCCTATTTTGTACAGGAGAACCTGTACAAAATAAAAGCATAATATGGGAGAGAGAATAGCTAACTCTGAAATTAGCCCTGACTCTTCAAACCCAAGGGGAAACTGGATGAAATTCGACAAGAATTTTTTTAAAATCTTATGAAAACAATCCCATAGTTGATTATTGGCTGTTACTGGAATGCAGTATATAATGTTCATGAGAAAGAGGATCATGATGTTCATTTAACAGGACATTTAAAGAGCGGAATGAGTTGTGATAAGTGTGTTCTACACTATCACTCCTGCTTTGTCTGTCTCTTCTATCCATTTATCATGTGCTCATATATCTGTCTGTGCCCAGCATGTCAGCACTTAGAGACTTGAGTCTCTACTATGTGCTAGGCTCTCAAGATCCAAAACTGAAACTGTCATGGTCTGTACCCTTGAGAAGTGCTGTGTCAGTTGATGGAAATAGATACTATGTGAATCACTATGATAAGCTGTTGTACGTGCCGCAGTGGAGACTGATGGTAAATAGAAGGGGACTCAGGTTGTGTACCTTTGGGGAATCAGGGATGGATTTGCCAAGGAGGTGACACTTGAGCGGGAACAAGTATTAACTAGCAGATTGCAAGCCAGGGAGAGAAAAGGGAAGGGGCACTCCAGATAATGGGAACAGTGGGTGCAATTGCCACAAACACATGAAAAACCATGATGAGTTTAAAATGGTGATATTGGTACTGGGGAAAGAGGAATAAAGGCTAAACCAGCAGACTGGGGGCAGATTTTGAAGAACCTTTTACTTCAGACTAGGAATTAGGAATTATTGGTAACTGGGAACTAGAGAAGACTATCAGGGGAAGACCTGGCCTGCTGCTAGGTATATGTTGGAAAGAGAATTTGGCTAGAAATATCCAGGGTAAATGGAAAGGAAAGAAGCCTGGAAGCAGAAAACAATGAGGATTTAAGGGCTACCCCAGTGTATTAGGGTTCTTCAGAGAAACAACCAATTTGAAACAACCAATTTGTGTGTGTGTACTCGCATGCGCGCATGAAGAGATTTATTACAAGGAGTTGGCTCGTGATTATGGAGAACCAGGAAAATTGATGGTATAGTTCCAGTCTTGAATCCAAAGGCATAAGAACCAGGAGAGCCAATGAGGTTAGTTCCTGTCCATGTCCCAGTCAAAAGGCTGGGGAAGAACTAGCTCAAAGACAGGCTGAGAAAGAGAAATCTTTCTTATTTGACTTTTTATTCTAATTAAGCCTTTGTGGATTGGATGGTGCCCACCACCTTGGGGAGGGCCATCTGTTTTACTACTTCTACCTATTTATTTATTTGTTTGTTTGTTTTCCCCCTAATTACTCCCCCCCGCCACCACCCCGCCTCCACTCCAGACCTATGGCTTTTGCCGTTTTCCCCTGAAGAAGTGGATCTCTAAAGGTGGGGCGTCTCCTCCCACATGCTCGCGGAGTGCACCCAGGGCCTGGCACACCCTGGACGCACCCGGGGCTTGGCACACCTGAGATGTGGTCCGAAGCTCCACCTGGGGTACAAACCCAGGACCTTCTGCTTGCAAAGCAGACGTGCTAACCACTACACTATGGAGCCACCCCTTCTACCACTTTAAATGCTAATCTCGTCCAGAAACATCCTCACAGACACACCCAGAATAATGTTTAACCAAATATCTGGGCAGACAAATTGGCCCATTAAATTAATCATCAAAGTCAGCCATAACCTTGCCCCCTGTCAATTTCCAAAGTCATCTTCCCCTAAAACCAATCAGGGTCTGCCACTGGCCTGCTTGAAATCCTCACTGCTTTCAGATTGTAAGCTAAGCTTTCCGGCAGGGCAGGCCCTTGCTGGAGACTGTCGTCCTCTCCAATCTCCATCCATCCATCTGTTCCCCCACTCCCCACCACCACCCCAGCCACACTACCCATAGTGCTCCAAAAGGGGTTGTGTGTGCTCTCCTTTCCACTGGTAGCACTCTCTACCTGAATAGCTTTAGCCTTGCCTTCCTTTCCCGTTCTCTTCCCCTGGATAACTCCTAATTAATCTTCAAGACTCATTTTAGGCCATTCTTTTGTTCCAGAAAGCCTTTCTTGACTTTGCCTCCCTCCCCAGTCTAGGTTAAGAACAGCGCTCATATGTTCTAAAGCATCCTTTTACATGCCCCTGTTTGGCTTTTGTTCCACTGTAATGTGATAGAAACAGAAACTGCTCACCATTATTGAATATTCACCATCTGTCAGGCTCTATGCTAAATGCTTTATATGCATTAGCTTATGTGATGCTTGCAACAACTTTTGGTGGTAGGTATTGTGCTGATGAAAAAACTAAAGCTCAGAGAGGTAAAGTAACTTTCCAACACCACAACTAGTAAGTAGGAGAGACAGACTTCAAAGCCAGTTAGTTGGACTTTTAAGCCTGTGCTCTTAACCACTGCAGTATACAACTTGAGTTTCTTTGCCCTAGACCATTTGCATTTTAAGGATAGGAATGCTCCTTATCTTTGTATCCACAGCTCCTAGCACAATGCCTGGCATGTAGGAAAAAAAAGTTTGTTGGATGACTGCAAATGAATGAATGAATGCATGGTAGAGACAAGTCGAAGGGCAGAGCAATAGCAGAGTATTCTATGAATTTTAGCTAAGTAACAAGAAAGAAAAAGAATAGAGTGATAGCTAGAGGGATACACAAAATTGAGGGAGTGTGTGTGTGTGTGTGTGTGTGTGTGTGTGTGTGTAGATGGGAAGGTACTTAACACCCTACTACTAGGCTGAACAAAAGGAGCCAGTGAAAATGGAAGATTGAAGACATAGAAGACAAAGGGATCCAGTGATGGAACAGGTTCAAAGAGCTTACACTAGGAGATGGGATCAAGCGAGGAGCTTGGATAATGTAAGTCAGCCCTTCTAAGTTCAAATTTTACCTTATAATATTTCTCAAAGGATGTACTTTTTGAGCCTTCCATTTAGGAACTTGTAAATCTATTTGCTGATGATTGCAAAAACAAATGAAATGAAAGCATATTAATCTAATCAACCTATTTCATACTTACAGCTCCTTTAAAGGTCAAGTCTGAAACATGCTAAATAATGAGACTGGCCAAGGCATAGAACATGAGTAAATGAAGGAGCCCTTCAGAATAGATAGTGCAAAGCAAAAGAGTTTGTGCAAAAAGAGGAAACTGAGGCCCAGAGAGAATAGGTAAATAAATGACCTAGACAGCAGCTACTGAAGTTGCAGCAGAAACTGCCTGGGCCCTGAATCTTGATTCTCACGCCCGGGCTTGTGGATGTCACCTTCCTTTGTTTGAGCAGCACACCCACATGGAACCAAGGAGCACTGAAGTTCACTGTAGCTGTGCTCATTACCTTAGAAGTCTGTTGTGATGATTAAAAGATAGTGTGTATCAAATACTTCACATTAACTGGCACGTAATAGACTCCACATTGATTGCCCCGATAAAGATGTGTGTGTATGTGTTCACCTTCATTAAGACAACGACTACCTAAACTTGTTCTATTGTACTCCATTGAAGCATAAAAGAAAGGGTCTTTGACCACTTTAAAAATAAGTAGCAGACACAGATTGAATGAGTGCAACCTAAAATAGTAAAGTTTCAGCACTCCTGAGAGTAGCAGTATGTGTGAGTTTGCTGACAATCCATTATGTGCATCTATAAGACCAAGGCTCAGATCCTGGTTGTGGATGGGTATGTCATCAAGTACAGTCAAGGCTCACTAAGACACAGTATCCTGGGCCTTGCAAATTCACCAAATTCAGAACACTTCCATGCTGTGCCCTACCCTCTCTGCCCTCATTTTCCCAACCTGGAGGAGGTCTTGGAGAGGCCCGCAGCCTGGCTCTGCACTATTCTTCCTCTGCGTCCTCCATGACGGGCTTTCTGAAATATCCCCAGTCGGGGACAGGAGGAGAGAGGCCTGAGGAGGGCTATGAGCTTGCTTGAGGCTTTGTTAATAAGAGGTGTAGGCATATGTTTGCTTACATCCCTCGAGTCCTAATATCACTTGGTCTAAGGACTCCCTGTGTTTCCTTCTGCCCCCACAGTCACTTGTTTGTTCATTGTCCTCACTACATTCCCTTGCCACTCATGTCTGGACCACGAGAACCTCATACGAGCCACTGTGGCTGGACGTCCTCTTTTTGGAGACAGGACATGCTACCAGCTTCACTTCCCACTTTTTGCCCACTTAACCCTTCTCTCGTTGAGGACTTCCCAGCCTCGGCCCTGTTGACATCACTCCCAGATTCTTCTTTCTTTCTGGCTTTCATTTAGCTTCTCCTCAACGGAGTATCTTTGGATCGACCTCAGCACCATGCTGGCAACCCAAGGCCATTGGAAGTCCTGCTCTTGGGACCATCCCAAGGGCTAGACCTCAGTTCGGCTGAGAGCCCCAGCTTCAGGGGAGGAGAGGCTTCTGATGATGTCTAAGCTGTGTTCTGCAGCAGACACTGTTATTGCTCTCACTTTTTGGAAGGTGCACACAACACTTCCATTGACCAGAACTTAATCACATGACCACACCTATCTGCAAGTGCAGACAGAAAATGCAGCCTTTATTCCGGGATGGCCAAAATATTAAGAATATTAAGTACTAGAAAAGTAAGTGTTCCATTTATAAGAAAAGATTGCGGAATGGGCTTGATGTAGACCTTTAGTAGTCTTTGATGTACTCAACTTACATATTGCGTAGACCCTGTTTATTTAGGCAAATATAAGCTACAGCACAATGTAGTATACCCAGTACCATTTGTGCAGCTAGTTCACCAAAACAATACATTTCATATGAGAAAATGTGCTCTATATTTGGTCCTCTAGAATGAACTTGTTACTTAATAAATGATAATAATTAAGGACCATCCGGGATGGGCAAAATGGATGAAAGGGGTCAAAAGGTACAAATTTGCAGTTATATAACAAATAAGTCCTGGGATGCAATGTGCACATCATGGTGACTAGAGTTAATAATGCTGTATTGCATGTTTGAAAGTAATTAGGAGAGTGGATCTTGAAAATTGTCATCATGAGAAAAAAGTTTTTTAGCTATGTAAGGTGATGTTACGTGGACTTATGGTGATCATTTTGCAATATATACAAATATCAAATCATTAGATTATATAACTAAAGCCAATGTTATGTCAATTATACATCAGTAATTTAAAAAAAAGAAATTTAAAGAACCACGTGAAGTTGCTTTGGACACTGCACCTTCCTGATTAACCTGAAATATGTCTTCGCAAAGATCAGTTTTGTTGCACATCTTCCACTAAAATAAAATGCCTGGAGCTATGTTACCAGTGATGTTGTTGTTGTTGTTGTTATTAGTGGCATTAGACTAGCATTTCAGTTCAAAACATTGAGGCAGCATATTGTTGACTCAGTAAGCCAGTAACTTCAGGTTGGTTGGGAGTTATAAATCCCCTCCCCTAGCATCTGTTCCTCTCCCATAAATTAAGAAGAATAATATCTTCCTCTCAAATATTTTATGAAGATTAAAAAAATAATATGTGAAAGAGCTTTCAAAGTATATCACTGTTATAAGACTTTTAGGCAGTGAGCAGATAGCAAACCATTTGATGTGAAAGATAAAGTAAAACACAATAGCAGTTGTGCTAGAGCTAAGAGAGAGGGAGCTTTAAAAATAGAAGGGCCTCTCACATATTGTTTGGCTCTTGGGGTTGGACAGCCTTCACAGAGCAGGCACAGTTCCAGAATGTCAGGCCATGAGGCAGAGTTTCTAGGAGTTCTGTACCACTCTAGCTCCTCTCAGAGATTATCTGCATCCATCTCCCATCCTGAAGGAAAGAGAAGGAAGGGAAGGCCAGCAGGAGCTTGGTGGCTGATCTCTGAGTGACCTGGAGCTGGATTCTGGAAGCTGAAGTGAGGCCTGGGAACTTCCTGCCCTGGCTAATGTGTCAAGCCGTAGTATCCTAGAGAAAGTCTCAAGCCTCAAGCCTCAAATCAGGAAGTGGCACCTATACCAAATTTAAACAGGCCAGGAGTAGGAACAAGTGAAGGGATCACACAACTAATTGAAGAGAAAGCAATCAAAGCAAATGGAGATGGGGAATAGGAACTGGGAAGATAAGTAACAGAGGCCAATTTTGGGAAACCTTAGGGCATGTGTCATAGTATATAGGAGTGACCTGGCTTAAAAAGTCAACTGGCCAATACAAAAAAATCCCTCAAAGTAAAAGCTGTCTTACCTTGAGACTCCTCTCTTTCCCAGAATTGTTACTGTAAGTGGGACTTGCTGCTACTCTGCAACAACCTCTTTTTATGGATCCCAGTAGTTTTCAGTCTGTGCGCCTGAACGCAGGTTGTGTAATATGTGCTGCACAAACACATCCCAAAGGTTGAGGGACAAAGGGGAGCTGAAATCCAGCCTACACCTCATTAAGCCATGCCCTGGTGCAGGGCTGCTGCTAGCTGCCAAGAGGAAAGGGGAGGCTCATTCTTTGCTCAAAGGCACTAATATGGACTTGCTAACCTAAAAATAAAAGGCCTTTCAAAGTGAGAGCCAACAAGCACTTATTTGAGACCAATAAGAATAGCTATTTGGGAATCTAATTCAGGCAGAAGCCCAAGTAATATTCTGATTTAGAGACAAAAGCAATGGGTATTTATGAGAAAGGGAAGGAGAAAAATTACATCAATAGAAGGAAGACATTTCTGTTGGTTCAGATAACATAATATAGTGATGTTTATTCTAAAGAAAGTTTTTAATTTTCAATTTGGTAGTCATCAGTCTAGTAATCATAATAACTGCTTTCTTGTTATCCTTGCAAATGGTTCTTTGGGTCACAAGCTTACTCAGGACCAGTCCAAAGGTAATGTTGCCCTGTTTTATTATTCCAAGGTTAAGACATAAGATGTACAAGGCAGTTCCTCTGGCATGGCAGCACCAGCTCCATTTTAAAGTGGCTTTGTTTACTCTGTTTCTCTTCCATTGTGGTGTGTGTGGTTGATTCTTCCTCACCGTGTCTTCTCACAAGACTTTCAGGATCAAGCAGTTCCTGAACAAGGAAAAAAAATAACGGAATCAGCCCATTCCCCAGTGGATTCAGATGAAAACTGGTAATAAAATCAGGTACAACTCTAAGAGAAGACATTGGAGAAGAACGAAGCTGTATCTATAAGGAATCGCACATGAGATGGCACACATATTTATGCTGTATCTGGTTTCCTTGCATCTTAACTATATCACTGAAAAGATAACTACTATCTGGACAGTTGGGTGTGTTTTATTGGGGAAATGATTTTTCTATTTGTTGTTATGTTTCTACACTAGTAGGTTGGTTCAGTAACAAATATGAGAACTTTTTAAAAAATAAAAGTAAATGAAGTAACTCCATTTATATTACTGTTTACAGACGGAATCGTGTCCCCCCAAATTCAAATTTTGAAGTCCTAACCCCCAATGTGATAGTATGTGGAGATGAGGTCTTTGGGAGATTATTAGGTTTAGATGAGGCCATAAGGTGGAGCCCTAATGATGGGATTAGTGCCCTTATAAGAAGAGACACTAGAGAGCTTGCTTCCTCTCTCTCTTCATCTATACTCTCCAAAGAGAGGCCATGTGAGGACACGGTGAAAAGATGCCTGTCTATAACTCAAGGAGAGACCAATGCCACTGTACCCTGATTTCAGGCTTTCAGCTTCCAGAACTGTAAAAAATTAAATTTCTATTTAAGCCACTCAATCTGTGGTATTTTGTTATGGGAACTGAGTTGACTAAGACAGGCACCTGCAGGGCTGCTCCCATCACAAAGCCACAATATGGGATGAGGGAGACCGGGCCCACCTTTGCATGCTGCAGGTTCTAGAAAACTATGATGCAATTTCATCTATAAAATATTTAAACTAAACTTTTTTGCAGATTTAGAATAAATTTATTACACTCTAGATGTTATTAAAAGAATAATATCTAATAAGTGCTACGAGAAGTAAAATCCATTTGAATTAAATTTAAAAGTATATTCCCCAAATGCACTTATATGTTATATATTTTTTATTTTTATGAATATTTAACTTATTTGAAGTCCATCAAACCAGGTTATTCTGTATGGGGGTAGAGACCTTAGAATAAAATTTTTTGCCATCACTAAGCACATATCTGAACTCTTTGTCAAGGTGCCATATATTTTGACAGTGATGGCTTCACACTGGACTTGTAATAAATTCAGATCTGCAGATAATTAAGCAAGTGATCTGGGAGTAGTCTGCTGGAGCTAGAAAAAGGAACTCATAAGACCAAGATGGGTCACTGCATCATAAGTACTTTGGGGATGAGAATGGAGGTAATGTGGTAGATGGTGATCCTAACTCATTTTTTTCCTCAAGCTAAAAAGTTTCCTACCATGGAGGGGAGAACCTCATACTCTACAGCCAACACCATTTTATAGTTAACTCATGCAATAATCTCTCTTTGCTCTGAATCCATACCCACTGTATTAGTTTGCCACAGCTGCTGTAACAAAGTAGCATGAACTGAGCGACTTAAGTAACAGAAATTTATTGTCTCACAGTCCTGGAAAGGAGCTAGAAATTGCAAAATCAAGATAATCAGAGGGTTGATTTCTTCTGAGGGCTGTTAAAGAAGGACCTGTTCTAGGCCTCTCTCCTTGTTTTATAGATGGCCATCTTTTTTGTGTGTCTCTTCACATTATCTTCCCTCTACATATGTCTGCCTCTGGGTACAAATTTCCCCTTCTTCTGAGGACACCAGTCATATTAGGTTAGGACCCTCCCTAATTACCTCATTTTAACTTGATTACCCCTACGAAGACCCTGTCTCTAAAAACGTTCACATTCTGAGGTGCTGGCAGTTAAAACTCCAACATATCTTTTTGGAGGGACACAATTCAAACCATATCACTCACCAAAGAATCTTCTAGAAATAATTTGACTTCCCTGAAGATTCTTCTACACAGAATATGGAAAGTAGGCAGTCATAGCACTTCTCATTGTCAGTGAATGGCTTGTGTTGGAAAAATAAAAACAAAACCCCCTGCCAACCCATAAAAACTCTCCGTGAAAGTAGAGGAGAAAGAGAACATTTTTATTATTGAATAAGCATTCAACCAGAATGTGATGTGTGTCATGGGTAATCTGCTAAGAGAATACAAAGACAAAGAAATCTCATCCTTTTACATAAGCAAGTATATACAACTCATTATATACATGTTTTAAAGATAAAACTAGTCCTAAAGTAAGAGGTCTAGACAATACCATTTGTCACACATAGTTCACTGTAAATCACCTGGTATTTGGGGTAACCATTTGTGTTAGCTATTGGCTTTATCCAAAGGAACAATAAACTCATATTCTTTTTATCCCAGTTTTACTGAGATAAAATTGACAGAAAACATTATATTAGTTTAAGGTATACAACATAATGATCTTGTATATTGTAAAATGCTTACCAAAGCATGTTTAGTTAACATCCATCACCACACATGGTCACAAATTTTTTTGTAATGAGAATTTTTAAGATCTACTCTAAGCAACTTTCAAATATACAATACAGTATTGTTAACTATGGTCAGCATGCTTTACATTACTCCTGAGAACTGATTTATTTTATTAAACTTCTCATATCCTTATGACAGGAGATAGGTTTGCAAGTGGGAGTCAGATGGCCCACCAAAATTAGTCTCCTGTGTTCCCACAGAAACTGGATGCATTATCCTCTTTAATGAATACATTTCAGAGATGATGACCAGGTCCTTGAGAAAAGCCTTCCTGGGTTTTAATGCAGGCAAGTGGCTTCTTTAGCTTTTAAAAAGGTTTGCATACATCTCATAGGGACAGAGAAAGAATTTATAATTACAGATTTTCTAAAGAAAATGCTGAAAGAAAAAGAGAAGGTCTGGGTCTCCCTTTTTGTACCAGAGACATTATTTTTTCTTTTTTGATTTATAGTCATACTTGGCATTCAGATTGATAAAGACAAAGTCAAAGATGACATAGAGTTTGCAACTGTAAGGACAGAATTGCCATCAACAGACCCTATTCTGTTCCACTGATTTATGTGTCTGTGCCAGTACCATACTGTTTTGATTACTGTAGCTTTGTAGTATAGTTTGAAATCAGGGTGCATGATGCTTCCGACCGTATTCTTTTCAAGATTTCTTTGGCTATTCGGGGTCCTTTGTGGTTCTACATAGATTTTAGGATTATTTGTTCTATTCCTGTGAGAAATTCCATTGGTATTTTGCTAGGAAGTGCATTGAATCTAGATTGCTTTGGGTAGTGTGGTCATTTTAATGATATAATCCTTCCAATCCATGAGCATGAGGTATCCTTTCATTTATTTGTGACTTATTTAATTTCTTTCATCATTGTCTTACAGTTTTCAGAGTACAGGTCTTTTACTCCTTGGTTAAATTTATTCCTAGATATTTTATTCTTTTTGGTGCATTTGTAAATGAGATTGTTTTCTTAATATATCCTTCTGATTGTTCATTATTAGTGTTAGGAATGTGGCAGATTAATGTATATTAATTTGTATCCTGTTACTTTACTGAATTCTTTTAGTAATTCTATTAATTTTTTGGTGGATTCTTTAGAGTTTTCTATATATGGTATCATGTCATCTGCAAATAGTGACTGTTTTACTTCTTCCTTTCCATCTTGGATACTTTTTATTTCCTTTTCTTGTCAGATTGGTGTGGCTAGGACTTCCAATACTATATTGAATAATAGTAGTGAGAGTGGGCATCCTTATTTTGTTCCCGATCATAGAGAAAAAGCTTTCTACTTTTCACCATTGAATATAATGTTAGCTGTAGGCTAAGTTGAGCTAAGTTCCTTGTATACCTACTTTGTTGAGAGTTTTTTTAAATCATAAATGGATGTTGAATTTTGTCAAATGCTTTTCTGCATCTATTGAGATGATACAATTTTTACCCTTGGTTTTCTTGATGTTGTGTATCATGTTGATTGATTTGTGGGTATTGAATTATCCCTGCATCTCTGGAATAAACCCAACTCGACCATGGTGTATGATCTTTTTATTTTATTGCTAAACTTGATTGCTAGTGTTTTGTTGAGGATTTCTGCATCTATGTTCATCAAGAATATTGTCCTATAATTTTTTCTTTTTTTGTGGAGTCCTTATCTGGTTTTGGTATCATAGTAATGCTGGTGTCATAGAATGAGTTTGGAAGCTTTCCTTCCTCTTCAGTTTTTTTTGGAATAGTTTGAGAAGAATAGGTATTAATTCTTTGAATGCTTGGTAGACTTCACCTGTGAAGTCATCTGGTCCTGGATTTCTTTTTGTTGGGAGTTTTTGATTACTGATTGTATTTTGTTAGTAATTGTTGGTCTTTTCAGATTTTCTATTTCTTCCTAATTCAGTCTTGGAAGATTACATATTTATATAAAATTTACCCACTTATTCTAGGTTTTCCAATTTGTTGGTGTATAATTGTTCATAGTATTCTCTTACAATTATTTGTATTTCTGTGGTGTTGGTTATCACTTCTCTTTTATTTCTGATTTTACTTATTTGAGCCCTCTCTTTTTTTTCTTGATGAGTCTGGTTAAAGGTTTATCAATTTTGTTTATCTTTTCCAGGAACCATCTTGTGGTTTTATTGATCTTTTCTTTTCTTTCTTTTTTTTTTTTAGTGTTTTATTTCATTTATTTCTGCTCTGATCTTTATTATTTCCTTCCTTCTGCTCACTTTTGGCTCCACCTGCCCCCACTAGTTCCTTTAGGTGTAAGTTTAGATTGCTTAGTTGAGATTTTTCTCCTTTCTTGAGGTAGACCTGTATCCTTATGAATTTCTCTCAAAATTGTTTTTGCTGCATTCAAAAATTTTAGATCATTGTATTTCCATTTAAATTTATCTCAAGAAATTTTTAAAATTTCTTTCTTGATTTTTTTCATTAACCCATTGATTGTCTCGTGGCATGTTGTTTAGCCTCCACATGTTTGTTTTTTCCAGTTTTCTTCTTATAATTGGACTACTAGTTTCATACTATTGTGATTGGACAAGATGCTTGATATGATTTCAGTCTTCTTAAATTTACTGAGACTTGTTTTGTGGCCTAACACGTGATCTATCCTGGAAAATGTTCCACGTGCTTTTGAAAAGAATATGTATTCTGCTGATCTTAAGTGGAAGTTCTGCGAATACCTATTAAGTCCATCTGATCTAATTTGTCATATAAATGTAACATAATGTTTCATATTGCTACCCTAGCTTTCTTTTTGTTTCCATTTACATAAAATCTTTTTTCATTCCTTCACTTTCACTCTGTGTGTGACTTAGATTTGAAGTGAGTCTGTTATAAGCAGCATATGCACAGGTCTTGTTTTTTAATACATTCAGCCACCTGTATTTTTATTGGAGCACTTAGTCCATTTACATTTAAAGTAAGTAGGTATAGGTATGTATTATTGCCATTCAGTTAATTGCTTTCTGGTTGTTTTTGTGGTTCTTTGTTCCTTTCTTATGCTCTTTTCTTGTACATTGATGACCTTCTTTACTATTTATTTGGGTTCCTTTTTCTTTATTTTTTGTTTGTCTATTATAGATTCTTGGTTTGTGGTTACCAATAAGATTTGTATATAACAAACTATGCTTATAGCAGTCTATTTTAATTGTAGCTATTCTTGACTAAAGAGATGATTGATTGTATTGTAGAGAAGATTCACGTTGCTTTTGAGGAGTTAGACTAGAGGACTTTTAAACATTTTTCAACCCTGAATTCTATATTCCCATGATTCTTCTGCTTCCAATATATTTTGGTTCAACTTCTTTCATGGAGTTTATTTCATTGTGCCTTTATTATATTGATTTAAGTATATATTTGTTTCTTCTGGTGGATTAAATTCTTTCAGGGCAGAAGTTTTTTTGTATTTGTCTTTATATCCTCAAATTACCTGAAACCATGTTTTACATATTGGGGGCATTCCATAAATGCTTGCTAATTTAAATAGTAAAAAGTTATTATCTTTAATAAAGCAAAAATTGTCTGACTACTTGGAGAATAAAATATATTGAATACCAAAGAAACCATTGAAGGAAGTTCTTCACAGGCCTCAGATCATTTTCTGTGTTGAGCATACCACCATATATTAAAAGGTGATAGGGCTGCCACATCACAAATAGGTCATGGCACTGGAAAGGGTTATGTTCTCTCAATGATTACCAATCGCATGTATTTACTGAGCAATTATCCTGTGTCAAGGGCTTTGTTGTGCACTGTGAGGATCATAAATAAACATTAACATGGATTCTGTTTTCAAAGAGCCCAGAATTCAATTCAGGAGGCAAAGAAAAAGGCATGTTCATGAAGCAGAGAATACTGAAATACCAGATTTACATTATAAATTGGTTCTACCTGAATGCTCTAGGGGTCCAGGGACAAGAGGGTCCCTGTGGGTTGGAGTAATTAGGCAAGCTTCTTGTGGGAGAATGGCTTTGAGCAGGACTATGAAGTCACTGACTTCTTTGTTACCTGGTGAGATGGTATCCCACAGCAGTGATCAGCCCTTTCTTTGTGATCATTCTGGACATTTGCTGTTAGGATTCTGGGTAAAATCGAGCCACAAATCAGAGAGCTTCTTTGTCATGAGTCATTAACAATATGCTTTGTCTACTGCCATGATAAAGTCTCCAACTCAGTGTTTTTATCTAAATATGTGGTGAATTGTGGTTGACATGACGAATGAAACTTCTTCCAGCCATAAAAATCTGTAATTTTATGAGAAAAGGTCATTTCCTGAGAGAATGGATCTAGAGAACATGGCCTTGCCAGATGGTCCATTCAGGTATAGCCCAAAGAGAGAAACAAAGCCTAAGGGATGAGTGGAAAACACAGCTGGGTGAGGAAACTAAAGCTCTGTGCTCAGCCTACCACAACCTGAGCACTGAGTGACCATCGGAAGGCCCAGCTGCCCTTGCTGTACTTTAGGTCTCTGGCATGGGTGGTCCTGCTGAGGCTGCTTGCAAGTTTCTCCTTGATATCTTGGGCCAGGTTATTACCAGGTTCCACAGTAGCTGTAGTGCTGCAACCACAAAGAGAAGTTATTTGGTTCATCCTAAGTCAAATCCATCTCAGGTTTTAAACACAAGAGCTCAGCTCTTATGGCAGAGTCTCTCAAATGACAATCTGGAAAGAGGGTTTGCAATTAATGACTCAGGAGAGCAAGTGACCATGAGTCCAACAAACATAGGACAAGTAGCACGCTGTCAAACTTTATCATTTTTCAGTTGTTATCAGGGATGGGAATGGTATGTAGGAAATGAACTGCCAGAGACATTTGTGTTATGCTTTTCCTTTTTTTTTTTTTTATTTAACAAGTACTGTTTGAGCAACATTTATTCATTTATATAACTATTCATCAGCTTATTAATTCAACAGATTTATATGAATGCTCTATCGCATCAGCACTGTGCTGTATGTTTACAGTGTAGAGACCAATAACACCCTGGCTTGCCCTCTAGGAGATAGCAATTTATGGGAAAGGTGGGAGAGAAGACAGTAATTTCAACACACTGTGACAAGTGGATGCCAAGGGAACACAGAGAGTGGATACTGGTAGCTCATGGATGAAAATCGAGAATTCCAGGAATGGGAAGCCTTGGTTAAATCTGCAAAGTCTGACAGTAGGATAGGAGAAGAGAACCCACGCAAAGAACCAGCTTAGGCATAGGCAGAGAGGCAAATATAGTGAGTTCTCTAATGAAATTCCGTTGCTCAACAAATATTTATTGAACATCTCTTAAGTGCCAGACACTGAGCTATATCATTGAACCCAACAGACAAAGACCCCTGCCTTCATGGAGCATCTAGAGACTACTTAATGTTGGACCCCAAAAAGGGCGTCACATATTTTTATGTCATTGAATTCGTGTAAGGACCCTGCGAAATGAAAGTTCTTATCTTCTTTTCTGATGAACAAACTCAGCTTCAGAGAAAGTAATTAGCATATTTGAGGTCCCACAGCCAGAAAATGTAATCCAAACAAGTCTGTTGGTCTGCTCAGCACTTCCATAATCTTTTCATCCTACTCTAGTGTCACATCTAACTGGAGAGACAAAACTGAATAATTAGTGTACTGATCACATGTCAAATCTTAGAAAAAGAAAATACCAGTGTGAGCTATACTGATTTCAGTAGTCTATGTTCAAGGTTGAACCTGATCAGGACCTTGAAGAATGAGTAACTTTAGATGAACAGAAGTTAGAAGAGACGATATTCCTGGGGCAAGGACTATATTAGGCAAAGGTAGGGAAGAGGGAGTTAGTGAGGGATGTAGACTGAACCTTACTAATTGAGTAGAGAGTGCATGTTGAAGAGCAGTAGGAGATAAGGCTAAATCAGAAAGGTCTTTGCACACTAAAACAGAACTGGAAATCCAAGCAAGCTTTTTGAAAGCAGCATGGCATAACATATACAGCATGGGGTTAGACTTGAACTTGAACTTCTGCCTTGCCCTAACTTGTGAGATCTTCGGCAAATCATTTAAGCGCACAGATCCTCAGCCTCCTTACCTGTCTAATAGAGACAATAATGCCTACTCTACAACATCTGTTGTAAGAATTTGACACGATATGTATAAAATGTTTGTCTCAGGCCTGGCACAAAAGTGCTCAGTGCATGGCAGTGGTTGTTGCTGTCATCGGCATCATTATTTTCCTCATCAGTAAATTAGACAGGAGGGAAACACAGGGGATTCCTAGACACAGGAGTGGCCGAGTAGAGGTGCTGTTCTAGGAAGATTTATCCAATAACACAGTAACAGAATGCAGTCTGAGAGTAATAGTGAGGCAAAAGGGACTATAAAAGGTTCCCCAGGTTATTAGAATGCAAAACCAGGAGCTAGAGCAGGTGGAAGGTCTTGGAATGAAGAAGAAAGAGCAAACTAGAGGTTCTTTGAAGGAAGAGATGGCAGAGCTCGCAGAAGCTTGGGAATGAAGTACCAAGGAGTGGGAAGAGTCCAATACAAGTTTTTTAGTAAGAGAGATGAATAAGAAAACAGAAATAGTAGTGTCGTGGATAAAAATAAGGCAGGAGAATTGATTGTCTGGGGAGTGGAAATGCCCCAGGGAAGCTGCTGTGGTCAGTTCTGGGCATGTTGAGTTTAAATGACAAAGCATTAAAGTATGACAAAACCATTATGTCTCCATGAGGCGTGAGTTAGGGCTGATACCAGAGAAAGAGGAAAAAACCAGAGTGCCTCAGAGACAGAACAAGGCAAGAGTAGGGTTGAGTAAATCAACTGGCAACAGTACTCTTCACACAAAGAACTCTCATTGTCTGAAACTAGCAACAGAGTACAGTGCATTTGTTATACTGTGAAAGAACCACAGTGACCCAGGAACCACAAGACCCTGTATGGCCACCATCCGTTGCTTATCTGCCCGGAGCTACTACTGTGCTGGGCAAAGTGCCAAGTGGTCAACACTGATGGCAGAAGAAGGGAAGGCAGTGTCATGGGTTTTTTACTGCTGCGGAACTCTCAACTTCTATCCACATATCCTTCATGTGTCAGTTAATGTAACATAAAAGTAATGCTAGGGAGCTGACATTTAATATATATTCGACCGGAAATTCCCTTAAGACTTCTAGGTTGCTATGTTACTATTCAGAACCACTCTAGTGAATATTTCTTAAGAGTGGTCATGTGGGTCCCCCAGCACTTTTTAATTTTATTTCCATAGAAATTACCTAATGCAAGAGTCATCCTCGGAGTAAAGGGTTTCTTTTGATTTTAAGTTATGTCTGATTATTTCTGTGTAAATCAGTGTTGGTCATTTTTCCAAGGAAGGACAGCATCAGAATGTAGGTACGTTTATTATTTGAATGCAATGGCTTGCATCATTAGTTGAATCCTTGATATGGTTTCCATCTTATTGCTATTTTGAGTTCAAGTAGATGTAAATGAAAGTCTTTAAATTTTACATAAGCAATACCATGTCTCTAAAAGTACCTTCTGTGGGGAAGAGAGGTGGAAGGAAGAGATTTTATTCTTGTGTTTGTTGTGGGGCTGTACAGATAGATGCCTAGTGCCAACTTGAGAATTTTTATGGGCAAATGGACAGAAAACCTCAAATCTGAAATTTTCACACTAGTGACTTTTCTGTTTGGAACATGTTTCATTATGGTGAGCTGGTAGCCCTGGTGAAATAAAACACCAACCATATAAAAAAATGGTTTAATTTTATTATAGAATTTAAATTATTAAGATTTGCTGAGATACCCTTCCTATGTTCTCCCATTTTCCGCTAACATTCTCTAACATAGAAACACTATGATGTGTGTTTATTTAACTCCTAAACCATTAAAATGTCACTTCTATGAGGAAGAGACCACATCTACCTTGTTCACCATTCTATCCCCAGTATGGTTTCCATTTCAAATTATAATTGCATGGAATACATATTTGAATACCTAAAACCATGAATGATGATAATAAGCTGGTCAATTCTACCAGTTACATGAAATGCAAAGATATATCTCTTGATTATAATCTTTTACATCACCTGTTGTTTTATCTTAGAATCATACAAAGTGGAGTTATAATTGCCTTGTAAGTCATTTAGTGCAGTGGTTTTCAACTTTAGTGGCATCATCTGGGAACTCTGCAAAATACTGATGCCTGGGTCTCAGCCCCAGCAATTCTGATGCAATTGGTCTGGTGTGTGACTCAAGCACTGAGTCTTAAAAGCTCCTCAGGTGATTCTAATGTTTAGCCAATGTTTAAAAGCACTGATCATTATTGCTACCTTTCATGGATAAGGAAGTCGAGGCCCAGAGATGTTAATCGACTTGCCACATGTCACACAGCTCATTAGTGGCAAAGTACAGAAACCCAGGTTCTGGCTCTCAGACCAGTGTTCTCTCTATGCCTGTGTTTTTCAATCTTGACTCATTCACAAACCACTTATTCTATTCAATATTTTTCTTCAAAGTGACTCCCTTTTTAGCATTTAACCTGTTTATTTTAAAAGAAAATTTTATATCACTTGATAATTGGAAAATTTATTTCACCTGCTATATATAGATGAGAACTAAAAATAAAAATGAGAATGAAATGTTACTAAGTTTTAGCTAGATAAAACTGCCTGCTGAAGACTCTCAGCCTGAAACTTATTCTCTCCTTAAAAAGGACAGCACGTGATAGGAATAAATATGTAGCTATCATTAAGTTGAGGCTTTCTCCTTGACAAGAGGAGCACCTATGTTGCCTGGAATACCAGGTGGTCCGCTCACAGGCTCTGTGAGATGCCATGCACATTTGGAGGCCTGACCGTCTCACTACTTTCTTTGCATCGAGCATCTAATCTGAATACTTACAGATCAAAATACATAGGGTATTTATGTATTTGGGGTAGAAGGGTAGAAATCTGGCATAAAAAGAATTATATAATGGGCAAGAAAAGAAAAGCGCAGAACTTTCTTTTGATATGCTAAAAAACAAAGAATGGAAGAGCTCTCTTAGAACTTCTTTTATTGAATTTAAAGCTGTTTCTAAATTATTAAATTATCAAGTTCTGATGCCAGTTTCAAGCTAAAATATGTTTACTAAGTGCTCTCTCCAGGCAGAAAAAGCAAAAACACTGGTGGAATGAAAATAGAAGATGAGAAGGGGATAGGAGACCTTGCTGGGAATTTCAGCTAAGTCAAGTTTGATTAGATCACATTTTCTAATGCAAATTTTTATTTTCTAAGGCAAATGTTATCTTATCAGACATACCTCAAATGTCATGAACCAGTGGTATAAGACAAATTATTAGAGACATAAGCCTTATGTATGTTTCCTCAGAAGGAAACATTTGCTGGAACAATCCTTATGCTTTCCATAGTATACGAACTTACTGGCATGCATTCAGTTTATTTTCTGTAGGCCAAAAATGTCTTTGTCTTCTTTGTACTGTTTAAAAGTTGTCTAATCAATGTTGGCTTAGTGCTCAGTCCTTCCTGCTAAAAGCCAGCTGGGGTTTTTGGTTCTACCAGGCAAGTTATAATACAGCTACTTTCCTTTCAACACATCAACTGGGAAATCTCCCCCGCCAGGAACTAAAAGGCTTTAATTTTATGAATCATCAAAGCTTTTTCTCATACATGATGTAGAATAACCTTTCCTTTTCAGAAAGTCTAATCCAATAGTCTCCCAGACCTCAGAATGTCACCAAATGGTGTGTGCATGGTATGCAAGAACAAAGGAGAAAACTATTCAAAGCTGAGCTGCGTATTGCATAACACCCTGGTATTAGTAACTCTCGACCCATAAAACGCTTACCTACTTTGTAGAGTTTTAAAAAAGCAGAGTGGTGTTCTTTTTTTAAAAAGTACTTTACAGTTATCTTCCTGTCAGAATTCCAATTATTCTATGATTCAGTGGGTATATATCTAGCTTTTTAAAGATTCTTTTGTCTGTTAAGAATGTGAAGTTTTTATGAGAAGTTTGTAAAGAAAACGTTTATATAATAATGCTGAGCTGCATCAAAAACAAATTTATTTTATTTCATTATTTGCAATACAGTATTTTAAAAACAATGTTTTTGAATCGAGCCTTCCCTCTAAAAATAATAAACATGTTCTTTGGTATAATTGAAAACACAGTAATTGACTCTTGCTTAGGGATCAACATACTTATGGGAGAGTTGAAAGTATTCAATAATCACTTCTCTCAGTCTTTTAGGTTAAGACTTCCATAGAAGAAGAATCAGGTTGAAATTTTTTATAGGCAAGTAATTCATTTTTCCTAATTTTCACAAAACCTGAGCCTAGGCACTTTCAGTTTCATCTGTCTCAAGGACTGGCTAGCTGCTCGCTGCACCCACTTCCAGCTTCTCCAGAGCACAGCTAGACTGCGTTTCCCAGCCCCTCAGCAGATTGCCGTAGCCCTGTGACTAGCCTGGGGAACACCTACAGAAGCGATGCACTCACCTTCAGGCCCTGCCTACAGAGCCTCTCCTTGCTCCCCACTCCAATCACACACTAAACAGCAGAGAGTCCAGCAAGGACACTGGCGCCAAATCATGAGATGAACGCCCACGCACCAATCATAAACATACATAGTTTTGAACTTTGAGTGAGGAATAAATTTATATTGTGTTAAATCTCTGATATTTTAGAGGTTTTTCATTTTTGTGGTTGTTTGTAATACATCACCCATTGTCTTTTCTTATCGTCTCTGGCTCTTATTTCCTTGCTCCTATTGTCTTTACCACATGATTAGATCTATCTGATTTAATAACCAAACTGCTTTTACTGGATTTACTAGGCCTTAACAGTGTTGAAATAATAAGCAGACTCAATGAATTTAGGAGAATAAATTTAATCAACTTAACTTTTTAAAAAGCTTCCATGTTAAATATCTAGGGTAATTTTTATTTAACAACTGTTTGAGTAAATGGGTAACATTTATCTAGTTTAGAGATCCCATAAGATATAGGTGACAAATGCAGTTGTCTCAGTGCTAGGGATCTAGCAGATGTACACACAACAACCATCTTCTGATGAGGAAAACTGTCATTTGTGGCCTTGAAAATAGTTATTAGCCTAAGCTCTCAGCCAACTCTCTTTACTTGAATGACACTGTGGCTTCCAGTGCACAAACACAGACATTGTAACATTGTCAGGCATCTGCAAGAGCAGGCCAGAAAAATATTAGTACTGCATATGATTGTGGAAGGCTTCCAAAAGAATTAGAGTTTCAAAGCAGCTTTAAAAAAAAAACTGTAATGAAAATTCCAATCTGATTTTGTGTGATCTGCTTTCTCATAGACTTAGTATGGCAATTAACCCTCTTCCTTCTCTTCTTACTCCAGGTTCATGGTTCTCAAATTGGGCTCAGTGAAGCCCATTCGGAGGCTGTCTCAAGAAGTGGGCTCCAGGCAATTATTTCCAATTTGATCAGAAAAGCTTTATTTTGATCTGTTTTCTAAATTGAGTTTTTGCTTCAGCACTTATTTTTGTGTGAGAGTGGGGAAGGCTCCTTGGCTTGAAAGGTTACAAACCATCTCTTTACATTACATCTACTCTCATTTTTCAGTGACACAAATACACAAAGATGTCCAAATCTGAATCTGCAGCGCAGCTCTCTTCTGAGCCCTCCACTCATAGTCCCACTCACTTTTCACCACCTCTACTTGCATCCAGCAATATTTCTGAAATAGAATGCATTATCCTGCCTACTTCTTCCTGCACGAATGACATCACCATCTACCTGATTACTCAACAGAAAACTCTGAATCATCCTGACCCCGCTTCCATTCCCTTCTCATATTTAATAAGTCACTTAGTCCTGTTTATTCATTAAATATGTTCTTTCTCTCCATCCTCATTACCACTGCCTCTGTGTAGGCCCTGATCATCCTCCTTTATCTGGACCATTATAATAGTCCCCAGTGCTCTGTCCCATAGCTGCTTGATTTTTCTAAAATACAGTAGAAATAATAATAGTTAATATTTATTTTAGCTTAGCAGTTAACAAATTGCTTTCATATACATGATTATATTTAAGTATACAGCATTCCAACAAGAAGATATGGTTATTAATTTATAGCGTAGAATAAGAATTTGAGGCTTCAAAAATTATTTTGATGAGGCATCCTCAAAAAGTCATAGAGCTGGTGTTTGAACTGGGAACTCTAAAGTTTATGCTGATGACATTAACCACACTACTAAACACATATTAGCCTTTGCCTTTAAGACCTTTAGTTCCTTACCACTGACTGAAAGAGTAAGTCCAGACTTTTTAGCACGTCAAAAAAGTCTTGCTACAATTGTGCTATAAATTGAGCTTTTATAGTTAATAGTAATGGTTAATTTAGTAGTTAATAATCTAGCTCTGAAGTTAGAACCCACTTACAAAACCTTGGCTATGTTACATAACCTCTCTGAACTTCATTTTCTTAATGTGCTCTGTAAGGCTAATAATAGGGTTTATCCTACAGGGTTGTGATGGAGTTTAAATAAGATGGTGTTTGTGAAGTGCTTCACATACCACTTGTCTCATAGAAAGTGTTTGGTGAATGTTGGCTGTGGGAACCAATTTACCAGCAGTATCCTGCACCATTTGCTTTCATCTTCCACATTTCACACAGCCCACACTCTCTGTTACCTCCCTTATGAAGCCCAGTTGATGACTGCCTTCACCACATCGTGAATGCCACTTTGTATATAGTTAGATACTTGGTTAGATAATACATAAGACCAGAGGTAAAATGTCCTCTGGGAGTGGTCACTAGGTCTTGGAGAAAGTTTCCACTGCAACAGAATGCTTTTCCCACAAGCTCTCCCAGGTCTCCTGCTTTAGGTTTCTCTTTCCCTTGCCCTCCCTCTCCCCCAACCCCTGCCACTTCTGATGTCAAATTTGTCCTCCAGGCTTGCCCTTACTCCAGCTTCCCAACCCTGTTATACAACTCTAGCAGTTTGATGACTATCTGTCTTCAGCTCCATACCAGTGCTGTGTTCCTCATCCTGTCCGTGCTCTCTGTCTCCTGTTTCTAGCTTTTCGAAAGCTGGCAACCCCCAGGAACTAACCAACAATGGTTCAGAGAGGACAATCATGGGTCTTATCACAATTTTGTGTTGTTTGTCTTTCTTGTCCATTATTCTGAATACTTCCATGGCAGAGAGATCTTGTCTTTGATCTTGGTAGAGCTTCCGCAGCACTTGGTTTAAAATAAATCTTTAATGAATACTGCTTGATTGAATAGACTATTCTTTCCCAAACAAGCAGCTGTGAGTCTTCGGAGCTCATCCTCTATAAGTTCTAATGAACATGTAGAGGCATCCGATAGCATGCTCAATCTTCTGAACCTCTTGTTATACCACCAGATTCAGATCAGTGGGAAGTACACAAAACTTTGGTCATATATGTTTTTTTCCTCACTAGAATATAAATGCACCCTACCTATAAATTGATTTTTCTTCCATTATGTGCTGATAGGTTTCCATAAATTTCACTATGTCATCAACAGTCTATTCGTTTAGCTTAATTCTGTGCATTTTCAAGGTTAACACTTTAATTTTTACTGAGGACTTTGTTGATAACAATCCTTTATGATTGTACATAAATTCCTTGAAAGATGTCTTATCTTTGTGGCCTTTTTTTGGGGGGAGGGGGGAGAATGCCTTGTTGAGCAACTTTATGCAAAATGTATACTATAAAATATTGCTTAAATTGAAATATACAATAGTTTTCCAAGTTTTGCAGCTGCAAAATAATCTCATTTTGTGTTTGTGTTTGATTAAACTATCATGTATACATTTTTCTTTAACCACTGAGCCTTAATTTTTTTCTAAATCTGTAAACAACAAGGTTTCTGAGGTGATCACTGTTTCTTTTCAACTTCAGCTATCTGTAGTATATGATTCTAAGAAATAATTAAAACCCTTTGTGTCTCATTGTCTCAAGTGATCTCAAAATTGAGAAAAAAATCCTAAAATTCTATTGTTTTACTAAAAAGAAAAAATACTTTGAAATTATTTATAATTTTAAAATTTGCTTGAGAGAATGCAAATTAATGCAGTAGTGAGATACCACTTTTTGCCTACCAAAAAGAATGATTATCCCCAATGCTGGGAGTATTGGACACCACTGGTGAGAATGTAATTTGGTACAACTTTAATGGAGAGTGATATGACAATATGTATTACTCAACTTAAAAAGGCATATTTTAAAAAATGCTTACCGCCTTTGAACCAGATATTATTCTTTCAGAAGTTTCTCCTAAAGAAATGATCAAAACTACATGCAAAGCTTTAGCTAGATGGTGAGTCTTCTCAGTATGTAGATAAGAAAAATAAAGAAACTCATTAATGTTTGTGGTTTGAATGAAGTGTCATTTACAAAACAAGTCAAAGAGATCTTTGGGGCTGCTGTTCTGTAAAATTTGTGAGCTGGGTACACAAAAGGGAAGACACCCCAATTCACTCTTTTCCATGGCTCAGGTCTTGTGGCTGAATTGTTTTGGAGTTAGGCCCAGCAGGTCCACTTTCTTTTATCCTCTCCCAGCTTTATTACAGTACAAACCAGAGGGAATTAAGCAGCTTAAAATCTAGGCCAGAGGCTTGAAAAAGAAGAACCTGGACGGGGTATGGGGTCAGAGAAGAGTCAAAGGCATAAAAACCTAGAAGAGAGAAGAGCAGAGGCCAGGTGGAAGTACTCTCCAAGCCCCTCTGAGGGGGTGAGTTCCAGGAACATGGGATTCCTGGGAGTGGAAAAGGAAAATATACTCTTGTTCCTCCTTCTGGCATCCACGTGTATGTGCACCAGTTTGAAAGACAATTCCTTCTGCTTTTAGATGCTGTTGCTCTTTTAAATAGGGTATAGTTAAGGGTTTACAATAGAAAATAACCAAAAAGTCCAACAAGGGAAGATGGGTTGAGAAAATTAGTATAGATGACTATTGTAGGGAATACAAATAATTTTCCCTCTACCCTTCTAAGTTTTTAGCTGAGGCCCTTGTAATAAAAGACAGCTTAACAAGAGAAAAACAAACAGAATTTTACGAACATGTATATCACATGCACACAAAGGAGATAGCCAGATGAAAATGAGTAACTTCCTCATTGGCTTAGAATTCAGAATTAAATGCCAGCTTAATGGAGAAGGGGGAGGGAGGAAGTAGAACTCTTAGGTGAGAGTAAATGATCCTTAGGAAAGATGAATGGGACCTAGTAGAGTAGACAGGGAAGTATAGTTTGTGACATAGTTTGTCTGGGTGCAGACTTCTGGTTTCCTCTCCTGTGATAAGAGTCAATCCCTCCTGGTTGATGAAAGGCCTGGGGCAGACATTTATGGCAATTGAGTTCTTTTTGGAGGATCTGTCTTTAGACAGAGTTCAGAGAAGGTCTCTCCCCGCATTTGCTGTTTTTCAAGTACCTATAGCTCAAAATAATATACCAAAGGTACATATTTTGGGGTAGCATATCCTGAGCTCCTACAGCCATACTTTGGGGTAGCATATTTCACTACTTTTTGCTACTAAGATGAAATGATACTCACAATATATAGTTGAGTGAAAAAAGCAGGTTACAAAACAACAGTACACAGATGTCATATATTTCATATATACAGCCACAAACAAAAAATGTGAAATTGTACACTTTAAGATGTTAACAGAATTCTAGGCACTAGAGTTAGATACAACAGCAAATAAGACAGACTAGCCCCCTACTTACAGAGCTTTCATTTTTGTGGCGAAATACATAACATAAAAAATAAGGTAATAAATCAATATAAATTATGTGCCACATGTTGTTACCAGAGTTGGAGTTGCAATTCTGTGAACAAGAGAGATATGGCCCCTGTCCTGACAGAATTCTTAGTCCTTCTGTGAAGGCAGATAAGAAAACAGGTAAAGTCAATACTGCTATCAGTGCTGTGAAGGAGAAGGGAGGATGCTGTGGGGATATAGCAGGCATCCCCAACCCCCGGGCCATGGACCAGTACTGGTCCTTGGCCTGTTAGGAACCGGGCCACACAGCAGGCCTTGAGCGGCAGGCAAGCAAGTGAAGCTTCATCTGTATTTGAAGCCGCTCCCAGCGCTAGCGTCACCACCTCAGCTCCACCTCAGATCATCAGGCATTAGGTTTTCATAGGAGCACCGGTCCCTGGTGCCAAAAAAGGTGGGGACCACTGGGATATAGGAAAGGAACACTTGACCTGATCATGAGGGATCAGGAAAGGATTCCTGAGGAGGGAAGTCCAAGCTGACAGCTGAAAGATGAGGTAGGAGTTAAGCCACTGAAATAAAGGAAAGCTTCCAGAAGGAGGCCATAGCAGATTTGAAGGCCAGGCGTGAGAAAAGGTGAGTAAACAGATGGACATGCTGAATGACCAACTGATTGATTCCAAGAACTTAGAGTCTCTGGTGCTTAGAGTTTGGGTGTGGATGAAGCAATGAGGAGAGAAGAAGCTGGAGGAGAAGTAAACAAGGGCAGACCATGAAACCATGTTAAGGAGTGTTTGGACTTGACCTTAAGGGACCTCTGAAAAGTCACCATGAGTTATTCAAGGGGTAGCCCTAGTGTGCACCTCTTTAGGAAGAAAACATTTTTTAAAATAATATGTTTAAAATCAATTTCTAAAGAATATTTAATCCCATGGAAATTTGCTTATTCTGTGCCGGTTTTTTTTTTAAAGCAGGCTACAAAACAATGTATAGCATAATCCCATTATAGAAAAAAGCATAAGTATGGTATATATTATTTAAAATACAAAGAAAAATCTCTGGGGAGACAGAGTGAAATGCTCAGTCTCTCTTTGACTCCATCTTGTTCAAGCATGTTCTGTCTTGCCTATAGACATGCTAATCGATAGAGGATTTCAGCTTGGGGCTTGAGTTTTACAAAAACAGCCTTTCCCATTTTCCCTCCCCTTGAAATAAACCCGAACTCTGCACTTTCTTAAGATGGGCTCACATCTTCTTGGTTGGTGCCTTCTCGATCAGTAAAACTTTTCTTACTCCAAATTCTGATGTTTCGAGTTTTGGCCTTTCAAAGCATCAGGCCTACAGACTTTGGAACAGTAACACTAATGCCAAAACGTAATCTGTTGTTATCTCTAGTGATAGAATTATACGTAGTTTTTAAAAATTTTTCTTTATGCTTTTCTACATTGTCCAGAATTTCTACAAGGAATATATATTTTTTCATTGTCAGAAAAAAGATTTACATACAGAAGTGTGTCAATGTAAGAAATGTCCAAACCTGTAGAGAATTTTTGTAAGAGTTTATATGAGCCAAACTGATGACATATGCCAGGGAGCAAGATCTCAAATGCTCTGGAAAATAAGTTTTGCAGTTTCTTTTATGCATTTTAAATTAAGAAGGGAACATAGATTACACAAAGGTGAAAGGAGAAGGAAAGGAAGGGATCAGTTTACAGGATATTTAAGATTATATGCACTCTTGGGGCTAGTTCCGTTTTTAGAAGGAGGGAATATGAAAAGGTGGCTCATGTATTAGAAGGCATTTCAAGGTTGTGGTAATCTAGAAGCACAGAAACAATGAGCAGGGCTTGTATAAGGCAAAGATAAACCTTTCACTAAAGAAGTTATATACCTGGGTTATATGCCTAGGGTGTGACTACCCCTAAGACCTGCCCAGTTAGGAATTTATGATCAGATCACTCTGTGAGGTTACATTTGGTAAAACTCCTTTTATGTCCACAAGTGTGCTTTAGAGAAAGAACGGTGTCCTTAGAGTCAGAAGTCATCAAGCATTCTAATAATGTGGAAAAGACAGAGGCAGCTATTTAGTTGAGCGGGGGGGAGGGAGCGGTGGGCGGTGGGGGGACAAACAGACTCAAAACTGAGCCTGTATTCAAAGGCCCATGAGATTTTGCTCTCGTTTTTCTATAATTCAAATTGTAATCTGAGCAGTATTAAAGGAAACTGTTTATCTTTTGAAATATTCAACATAAATTTCCCTCTTGGCAGATAAGTTTTCACCTGTACAGCTGTTGTATGTACATGCACATACTTTTGCATGTGTGCATGAAAAAATCAGGGAGTTCTGTTACCATTGGGGCAATCTAAATCCATCATTGCCCTGGTGGCACTAGGGGGCCTCAGTCCTTCCTACCGACACAGTAAAGAATTACAGATCAGCAAAGTTTAGGAAAAGCAAGATTTATTCAGGAGAGTAACGGGCTACACCAGAGAGGGCTGTAGCTTCGTAGAGGTAGGGAGGTCTGTTTTACATCTGAGCCGTGATGGGAAGTTGCAAGAGTGGTGCTAGCTGATTGGTGTGTGAAGTCAGCTGTTATATAAGCTATTGTCAACTACGCATGTCCTTACCCAGAATTCAGTCTGTTATAGATTCATGAACTTCTGAGCATATGTGTGATATTATAATGATAGTATAATGAGGCTGAGGTGAAAAGAAGGTCAGAATACTCCTTACTGCACAAGCATTGGTAGCTGGCCTAAACTGGTTGCTGTGTCATGGTCATTTATTTCCTTGTATTCTAGGATGTAAGGGTATTGTTCACTAAAAAATGAGTATTTTTCTGGGAGGTCCTAGGAGCAGCCTGTGGGTTGGGCTTTCATTGTCATTCCTATGGTTATAGAGCTGGACCTTCTGCTCCTGTCGCTCATGGCTACCTAACTACCTAACAGTTCTATGGAAAGAAACACAGGGTGATCTGATCATAATTCTTAACTGGGCAGGTCATGGTGGGTAGTCACGCTCCAGGCCTATAACTTCTTTAGTAAAAGGCTTATCTTTCTTTTAAGTAAGCCCTGTCCATTGTCTCTGTAGGTTAATACACTTTTGAAATAAGCCATAACAACCCTCGAGAGAACATGTAATCTTGTTAACTGTCCTGTAATCCAATCCCCACCTTGCTTTCTCCCACCTTCAGGTAATCTTCCTTATGTTCCTTCCTTAATTTCAAATTCATGAAAGAAACTGCCAGACTGTTATTCTGCAGGGCATTTGAGATCTTGCTCCCTGGCATATGTCCTCAGTTTGGCTCAAATAAACTCTTATAGGAAAATTCTCTACAGACTTGGACATTCTTACGTAGACACATATATAATTGTCAGCGCTGAGCTGATCGAGAAGGGAAGGTTTTGGTGGTGAGACACCCATTTGGAAGAATGTGCAAGTGGTTGACATGAGAATGAAATGGCAGGCACCAACTTTATTGTGGGGAGCGCGCATCTATTGCGGGGAGTGCAGTTCTATTGCAGGGAGTGCGCTTCTGCTTCTGCTCTTCTTGTGCTCCTCTTTTGCTCCCTGGGGGACCGCATGGCTCCACACATATGAGAGTACAATAGTGGCGTTCAGCCACACATGCGTGATACAATAAGCTGAAATTATGTTTACATACTTTAGGCACAGGCGCCCTACTACACTAATGTAACATTCTAAATCTGGGGTCCTATTCCCAGCCACAAGCCTGGATCACAGCCAGGCCTAGGACTCACAATAATTATGTCATTTGCATATTATTTAACCCATAAATCGTGTATGCAAAAATTCTGAGCCACACTGATTGCCCTCGACAAGCAAGGTAAACAACCTAAATTATATCCCATTGTAACTAGAGGGCAAATGAGTCTAGGGCTTGTGCTGTCTGTGATGCTACGCCAATGGACCAACACAGGAGTTGAGATATTTATAATAAGCGTTTATCATCAGAGATTGATGATCTGAGAAGGCAGCAGGTTAACACCTTCAAAAACTGCCTTATTTTCTCACTCTGGCTTAGAGTTTTTAAGGGAAAATCTGGGCATTATTCCAGGGGCTACGTGGTGGTTCCGAGGGTCTGTCGTGCTTCACGTAGCCGTTCTCTGGCAACGTGGTCCAGCGTAGGTGGCGTCAGCAACCCAGAAACAAAGATGGAAGTAGTCTGAAAAGAATGATAGACCAGAAGGATTGTGGTCGGTAAGCATAAGAGCATTATTCGTAAGTTTCAGGGTAACTTTCTATGGCAGGAGACGTTCCAAGCTCTGAGTCAAGCCACTGGGGACAATCTATTGTTAAGCTATAAGGCAAGGCAAAGTGAAGCCGGGGATGCTGTGAGACCTCTACTATGGGGGTCCCAACTGTCTTCACTGTCTCTATTAAACTAGTGGCTATCCTGAGGAGGCTTTCATCCCAGCTATTCATTGAGGGGCTTGCCAGTAACCTTGGGCACACTACAGAACTGTGTAGGGCCTCAGTTTTTTGATCAACAAATTGAGGCAGGATTCTTAGCTTAGGGAAGTACCCTGCCCCACTCCAGGATACAGCCCCGGAATTTTTCCTTAGTCCCTTACTCAGTCTTTTCCGTGTTTTGATTTTAAGCATGAGACCCCAGTATGAGAAACAAGCCAAAGCCAGGAGAAAAGAAAGCTGGCCTTGGCTGCCTCTTCTCCAGGTGGCATGAGAAACAAGCCCGGACTGGGAGGCATGCTGGATAGCCTTGGGACACCTCCAGCCCCAAGAAAACAAAAGGCCATAATTGAGACAGCTCGGGGCAGACTCGGAGCTTCCAACACTTTTAAGTGTGTACTTTAATAAAGCTTGTGTTTTCCTGCTTGCTGTTCATTTTGCCCTTGAATTCTTTCTTATAGCATAAGACAAGAACCTGGTCACTGGAGCTCCGGTCACGGGAGTCTTTGGACTCCTGCCCTGTCAAGCTCTCCAGCATCAAAATGAAGGAAGCTACCATTGCAAAGGTCCACCAAAGTCAAGAATTTGGGGAAATTTTTTATCCCTGTGGTAAAACTTTATTATGTTTTTATCCTGAAAACAGAATAAAGACTGAACACTCTTTGAATACTAATAATCTTTATTCTACGTTTTATAAAAAAAAAAAAAGAATACTTGCTATTTAAAAAGCAATGTCTGAAGGTGCTTTTGTATTCTAGAAGGTGGAAGAGACAAGCTTGATCTTTTGTTTGAGAAATACCTAGAGGGGACTTTTGGTCATGTGGGGGTTCAGAGTTAGTCACCCCAAGATGTGTCTCTGTGGTATGCAGATTGTTTTGAGCTAAGGGCAACTTTAGGTGCAGGCTCAGGAGAAACTTCTGCTCCTCTTTGGACTCCCTGAAAGAACTTGAATTAGAGGCCTTGCCCATAATGGAAGATTATCAGAAATAACCTCTTTTGACCTGTCTGTAGAGAAGGACAAACTTCTATCTACTAAACATCTCCTTTTCTTATCATTCTGCACCGATTCTCTGAAGTCCCCAAGGCACCTTACCTCATTCCCAGCTCAGGGTGTCTTATATACCCTTTCTTATGTTCCCTTTCTATCTCTGAACCTCATCTGCATGTGAGGTCTCTGACTCTCTCATGTATGCGGGGTTCCCATACATATGAACATATTAAATTTGGTTATTTTTCTCTTGCTAATCTGTCTTACGTCTATTTGATTATTAGACCAGCTGAAAGAACCTTGAGGATAGAGAGAAGTTACTCCTCCTCCACAGCCATAAAACGTGAGTTCCTCAAGGCATATTTGAGGAAGAGGTATTTTGACAGAGAACAGAATCGTTCTGTAGGTAGAGAGACTGTGAATTTGCTCTGGTAATGAGAGAGGAGAGGAGGCATCTGAAAGTAAAAATAGATGCAAAGGAAAGGGCCTGCCAAAATAAATGACTCAGCTGGTTAAAACTGCTCTCTCCTATGCTCTTCAGTTAACATGTTTTCCACAGCTGCATCCCCCACCTCAAGGATTCTCCAGCCCCTTCTCTATCTCTATAGCTGTAGAGGAATGTCAAGACTGTGGAACTGTTTGCTGTGTTACAGCAAGAGCCCAGCCTTTGGATAAGGAACCCCCTGAGCAGGTGCAGATATCAATGAATGCTGCTCCCTGCTTGTAAGCCTAGGAGTGCTGTCTCTTTGTTCAAGAATCTCATAAAGGTGCTGATAACACCAAGGGCCTGGAAATTCCTCCCCTGCAGCTGCCCACCCGAAGCTGCCCCTCTCCACTCTGAATAAGGAGGAACATGTAAAACCTCAGACAAAGGAATCACGCGCCCCTTGCATGGACACTGTGAGGGTATATAAGCTGTAAGAAATCCAACCAGGAGGAGATCGTGCTTTGGGTCTGTTGAATGCCCCACACTCTCCACCGGCATTAAATTCTCCTTCCTCTGAGTCTGAATTCCTCCATCGGGTGTCGCTTCTTGCAACAGTAAAATGAGGGGAGACTATTGTGGGGGAAGGGAAAATTCTCCCTTCTCCTCTTGGTTGTAATGTTTGGTTGAACAATTAAAATGACAAGGCAGATTAATAGGAGAAAATCAAGTTTCAAAATGCATGCACAGAGAATTCACTTAAACATGAAAATTCCAAAGACAGTAAGGCAAAATGAGGTACATATGTCGTTCTGGACTAAAAGAAGGAGGTAAGAATCTGAAACTTTATAAGGAAGTAGGGCAATTCACAGAAAGATGAAAAGACAATGCTTAGTAAACAAATGTTTGCTGAGCTATCTATAGGAGACAGTGGATTACAGAAGAGATTTTTATCAAATGAGGCTATTCTGTTTACCAGACCTAATTCAAATTATACTATAGTTATCTATAGTGATAGCTCTTCCTGGACCAGGCCTTCTATCTTAATTTTTTTTAAGGCAGTTTGGGGGAAGGTCAAGGTTCTTCCTGAGTCTTTTGTTTCTTAAAATAATTTTTATGCCAAAAGACACATTTTAGGGGTGGCAAACTTTGCTTCCTTATACTATGTAAGTGGAAATGGCTTTAGCTCTTCCCCATAACCAACTTTAGACAGCCCCTTTCACTCCCAATGTACTCCGAGTAACATACAGTCTAGGTAAAAACAGTGTGCTTCTAAACAGTGGAGACTTTGAGATAAGATCTTTAGTCCTAACTCCCAATCAGATTATTCTCCTTAAGCCCTTTCTTTTGTATAAAGAGTTTGAGAGTCACTACTGGCAGAAAGACAAAGGTTTAGGAACCCAGGGAACTCAAAGAGGAAGATAACTGGGAGGATCAAAGTAGAAGGGAATGAGGGTCCCAGCAGCACACAGCAGCCAGGGCCTAAAAGGAAAGACAACAGTGTACACTCCCCACCGTGGAGAGCTGGCTAAAAGACTCAGAACTGCAAGGCCTGCTATCCAACTTGAAGTTGTTTTCCAACCTGTGCTATGCTGTAGCCCTCCTGTGTTATTCCAGATGTTCAGCAAAAGTCTAAAACATACAATTGTCTAATGTTAACAGTACTTTGGGGAATGAAGGTGGCGCAGTGGGGCTCCCATATAGTGAAGTGGTAGGCGCAAGAACTATAGCTGCAGGAGGCAAGAAAAGAAAGAAGAATTAAGCAGAACCATTCAGAGGCGACTTGAAGAACATAAGCCCACAGGCTTCCCATATACTTTGATGCTTTCTTGTGCCACATGCCACACACACATGAGCACACCCACACACAAGCACAAGCACACACCTATGCATACCTTACCAGGAATTCTCAGAAATACTGAAAGAAGATAGGACTTCTCATAATATACCTGGATATTATAGGACAGGATATTCTCAGAAGGTAGGCAGACTGGTGAATAACTTTCATTTGAATATAGTCTTTAATGGAGAACACATTCTTATTATATTAGTAAAATTTAACCTAACTTGGCTCAATTTAGGACAGCAATTTCCATTGTGGTAAAAATCATTTTTCCAAATGTTGACAAAAATTTTAACAAGTTTGGTTTCTATTTTAACTTCATACTTAGTCAGCTGAGCTCAATTCATACCTTATACTTACAAGGCTCCTTACCCTGGTCTTTTTCTCAGCCACAAGGACCTCAACCTCCTGGCTCCTTCCTGAGATACCTTCGCTTAAGGGAGCCCAAAGAAATGCCTTATCCACCTGCATAGGCTATTTCTCCTGTTGACAAAAGAATGTCTAGTCTATAGAAAAGTCTCAGATGAGTTTATTTGAGCCAACTGATGACAATTGCCAGGAAGCAAAATCTCAATGGATTGAGAAAATGCTCCAGAGAATGGCAGGTTTTTTAAAGCTTATTTTATACATTAGAATCAAAGGAGAAGACGTAAGGGGAGTTACATGAAATCCATGGGTGGTAGATTATGGGGGTGAGAGAAAGTAAAGTGGGGAAATCTCTGAGACTGGATAAAAAGCAAAATAGAGACACATACTTCTTTAAATTGATGGGTTCAGGATAGTTAATAATTCACATTTTCAGCACACAAAGATGGTATGTGGGGAACAAGATAACAATGAGGGGTTCTGTGGTCTCATCCTGGGTGTACCTTTGAGAGGTCTGGAAAAGAAAATTTCTCAGACATTTCGAAGGTATGCTATCGTAGATGCACAGAGACAGTAGGCAGGCTCACTTAAAGTAAAGATTGACCTTTGTCAAGGAAGCTTGACAGGACCAGCTTTTAGTTAGGAGTTTTTATGTTCAGATCATCTTGTGTGGTTACTTTTGGTCTCTGAGTCTGTAAGCCCTGCATGAGACCTCTCTTGAGCTTGTCAAGTTTAGTATGTGGGCCTTTTTTGTTTACATCTTTTACTTGTCATTTTTTTTTTAATTTCAATGATTGAATTTTAGTATTAGTTGCTGCGTAAACTTCTACATTTGTAGTATATAAAACTGGGAATACTCAACATGTGACTGTAACAGAAGTGAATGTCCCAGATATGGTTTAGGTCTTGAGGATTTGTTTTTATTTTGATTTACTCTTTTATCTTCCATGACCATCACAAGCTGAAAAAAAATCCAAACCCTCTGCTTGTACTCTTATAGCACTGCCACTTGTAAAACAAAGTTTTAAGTACAAGGTCATGAAAAGATTCTGTGATCCAGAACGTTCTTTGGTTATTAAAGCAAGTGCCTTTTGTGTATGCTAATTGTAAGTATAGCAAGATGGGAAAAATATTATATTAGAAATTGATATAAGAATTCCTTCCAGGGAGATCTTGCCTTCATTAGATATATGCCATTCCTGCCTTGGGTAAAAGTTAGGTATACAGAGGCTGGATGTGGCTTGTTAATCCTCCAGGAGCCCTTGTATGGATCTGAGAGGGAAGGGAGGAGGAAGAAAGGGAGAAGGAAAGAGACAAAGTGAGAGAGAAGCTATTGGGTGCTGTCCCATGATTGGAGCCCTTTGGATCTTTAGAAAGTTAAAAAAAATCACAGAATGCTTAGTGTGATTGCATTTCTCACAGAGGGACTGAGTAGCTATCCAGCTAGCTGCTATGCCACCACAGAGAGAAGAAGGCCCTGGCTGCATTTGAGGGACGCGGCCAGCATGTTCAGAGGGAGAGAGAAGAACTGACCTAGTGAACAGAAGCTGAGGTACTTGGAATGTCAGTTGGGATGGTTAGTGAAATGACACAGACAGAGAACAGATAAAAGAAATCTCAAGATTTGGAGGGCAGCCTTGAGTGAGAGACCCCCAAGAAGACAGCTTGTCCTGTCTACAAGGGACACAGGAGCCAAATATTTATAGGAAAAAAATATAAATATATATACCTATTGTCTGTTCTTAATTGGAGGACAGCCATTCCTAGAAACTGCATCATAAAGTGGGCTGCTACAAATTAGAACCTATTTTCCCCCTAGAAAAATTATTATAACAGAGTAGCATCCTGACCAAGAACTCAACATCGCATAAATCGTATATAATCACTTAAAATTGTAAAATTATTCTTGAGTTCTACAAAACAGGCATAAATGTAATATACATATAATTTTACAAAAGACTCCAATATTGTGAGTGAATTGTAAAAACAACTAGTATAACAAATTTAACATGAAATATGTTAGTTATGATAAAAATTAAACACTTGATAATGCTTGCCTTCTTATCACTTAAATATAGTTTTATGAAATAATAATTATAACCCTTAAAGTCATTACTCAAGAAAGTTTGGTTTAATGCCTTCTTTTCTTTTGTTAAGTGTCCCTAAATTAAGCAATGCTATCGAAAGTCTGTCAATTATTCAAAAGTGGCTTAAGAAACAGTTGATACTCACTACCTGTTTTTGTAGTCGATACTGTTCCTGTTGCTATTGAGAGTGATGATGATAATGATGGCGTCTTCATTATCAAGGCTTGTTAATTTACGGAGTTAACACATATACTATGAATAAATTGTATTTGCCAAAATGGTGAAACCACATAATTAAGAGCCTATTGTGATCTAGTTTAGTCTCTGATCCTGGAGTTTATGCTGTGTGCAAGGGAATTTGTTTTAAACTTTCTTCAGTATTTCAGTCCTCAAGGTTCATCTTGGAGGTCAAGTAGACACCCTCCTTTTAATGTTGTGATTTTGTCTGAGAAGGCTTTGTGTAAACACACAAACGGCAGACTGAGAAAGGACCATAGAATATATATGGCCCATCCTTTCCCCTAAGGCAGGTACCCATCTCTGCATCCCAGACTCATTGTCATAAGGCAGCTGTAGGAAGACCCGAGTGAAGGAGCCACTATTATTTAGGCCGCTCTAAATTCTTGGAAAGTTCTTCCTTTTCTTAAGCTAAAATCCACTGTTTTATAGCTTCCATTCATTGATCCTCGTTCTGTACTGGGAGCTACATGGATGCTAACTCCATCTTCCATGGGACAAATATTTGAAGAAAGTCATCATGGTCCTGGCTTTCTTTTTTTTCCAATTCCTTCTATTTTTCTTCCTGCGGCATCTCTAGATCCTTCACAATCACTACCTTCCAATTGAAATCCAATTTATCAAGGCCCTTAGAACCATCCTTCTATTGTTCTTCCTGGGGCATCTCTAGATTCTGTATTAGAGGATTTCCCCATAAATCTGATGACTCTTTGTTATCCGTGTTTGTATATATTATATCTAGGTATCTATGTAATATATACATATTAGAGTGGAGCACACTGAAAAGCTATCTGATGCTCTACAAGAATAGTTAGGGTTTTTTAACTGGGTTACAATGTGTAGGGTGATTTGCCTTGACTGATTCATAGGGAATTCTCCATGTCAGTGTTCCCTGCCCCCCGCCCCCTGCTAGCTCATTGTGCTGATCAAATTCCCCAGAAAGAGTCTTCTCCCTAGAGGATTTAAGCCTGGCTGCCAGGTGTAGTGGAGAAACAGGGTGTGAGTTTCATCATTCAGTTTCATCATTCACATAATGTCCTTCTTTTATATATAGAACCCCTGATCTTATCTGTATCTATTGTCCCCTAGTCATACTTTCTCCAGACTATAAACCTTCCATTATCTGCTCTAGTGGGGGAGAGATAGGTTTCTTGGTACTTGAAGGAAAGAGACTTAAGTGCGTCTTTAGTGCTTTATTAATTGATGTTCCACCAATTCTGTTTTCACTTTTTTCCCCCAACAGAAAATTTTGAGGGCTCCTGAGCCTTTGAGGACTTATTTGGTGCATATCGGGTTGCTTCTTAGCTTTCTTTTCCACTGTCAATGTAGGATTCAACCTTTCATGGCAGAAATTAACACCTATCCACCTGCTTCCTGCTTATAAAGTTTTATGGCTATTGCCTCCGACCCTATTATCTTCATTCTTATCAGTTTTTGCATCTTTGGAACGTTTCTTTTCTGTTATTTTAGCAGGATTTCTGGAAGGAGTGGGAGTAAATACCTATGTCCAAACTGTCACCTTAAACTAGAAATCAAAATAACCTGTTAACCTGTCTTCACACACATAGTCTTGCCACCCTCTAATCCATTCTCCATATAACAGCTGGAGTAATCTTTTGAAATGCAAGTATGTCACCTGTCTGCTTAAAATAGTTCACTGTTTTTCCAGTGGAGAGCTCAAAGTCTTTAACATGAACTGTAACCCCCAGCAGGATTTGCCTTCTTCCTACAGCCTCTCACTGTCCTGTGTGGTATTGTGCATTCCACCCACACTGGTCTTTCAGTTCTCTGAATGCTTCTAAGCCTGTGCACTTCTCTGCCTGCTCCCCACCCACTTCCTAGCAGTTTTCCTTTACGTTGTAAACTGTTTTCCTTTTAGCTCATATCACTTATTTAGGAAACTCCTCCTGCTTTTTGTAACCAGTCCAGGCCCTCCTGGAAATACATGAAATACTCTCACAGCACCATGTATGTCCCTTTTATAGATCTTATCCCTGCTATAAATTTACATTTAGTTGAATCGTTCTTTCATTAGTTTTATTTTCTCTCCTGGACCTCAAGCTTCATCAGGTCAAGGACCATACAATTTTTGTTCAGAATTGTCGCCTTAGCACCTGGAATTGTGTATAATACATTGTAAGCATTTAATACACATTTGTTGCAATGGAAAAGAATAAATCAAACTTGCTTCATTTCCTCATTCTCTAATTTATTGTCAACTTCCAAACTCTAAACTGCTGAGGGTGTTATGGCGCAAACGATTCTAAGACCCACGGAGCCAATTGAGAATAATTATAAGCCTTTATTAGCCGGCCGGCGACTGACTCTCTACCACGCAGTGTTAGAGGAGATCAGCCCTAAGATTCCAGAAGAGGCAGCTTATAAAGCCTCCAACTACATCCTTGAATAAGCAGATTACAAGAAGCAGAAGTTAGCCTTTAATGTTTTGTACAAAGATAAATGTATCCAGGGGAGTCTCAGATCAAACAGGGCCTAGTAGACAGTTTTATCATCTGCACCTTGGAATGTTGTGCTTCTCCTGGGGCTGGCGCCTGGGAATATCACCTCCCTGAAACTGGAGAATTTCTACTTTTACATTCCCCACTGGTTTTCGAAGAGAAATCAAATCATTGATTTTCTGACTTGGAGTGGTTGATAGTTTGTTATGAAGACCATGAATTTTACTGCCTGGACCCACTTTCTGACATAGGCAGTTATCCAATTAATTAGACAGGGGCCAAATAGCAACCCCAGAAATACCAGCATTAGGGGTCCTGTGATGGAGTAAGCAGTGTAGTTAACCAAGGGGATCCATTGAACAGGTTCTCATACCAAGACCCTGTCCGCTGACGTTGTTCTTCTCTGTCACGGAGTCTCTGTCTGACCAGGGCTAAACTATCTCTAATAATACCTGAATGATTAGCGCAGAAACAGCAGATTTCATCCAGAGCCACACAGAGACCTCTCTGTTTCAGGAAGAGGAGATCCAGTCCTCTCCTGTCCTGTAAGACTACCTCTGCTAGGGAGTTTACGGAAGTCTCTAGGTGAGAAACCGATGTCTCTAAGTCTTGTAAGTCCTTGTCCACTTGTTGATTCAGGGTCAGGTAGTTAGAATCCCCCGTTACTAAGGCTGCCGCTCCAACAGCGGTTGATCCTGCCACACGTAGGCCTACTAGTGCAGGTACTAGGATAGGCGCCCTCTTCGCAATGTGATGGTCTATGTACTGGAAATGTTCGCGGCCCCCTTCCCTGGAGTAGAAATACACTTGAGGGATAACGTGAACTAGTACATAGAAGCCATATGTCCCCTGGGACCAGTAGTTGGAGCTGATACAGGGGGTTAGACCGGTATTACACGCAAACCAGGTGCCTTGTGGGGCAACTAAGTAAAACGGAGGAGTGGTGTCCGTGGGAGTGATGCTGTCACAATTCTGGGCATAGGGTGAGGTGCTTAAGGGATAGCTAGTAGAGTGGATACAAGTGCCCTGGCCTTGTAAGTCTCCCAGAGTGAGCTTGGGGGCCCTACCACAAGGGCACGAAGTGCTGCTATTGCTTACTGAAATATTCCTAATCTGGTGAGTAGAATTTCCAAAAGCAGCAGTAGCTCCGAGCCCTACATAGTATGGTGGGGCCGGGTTCAAGCAAAACCAGCAATCACTGGTGATATTAGGGTTAGTCTGATTAACGAAACCAAAAACTGCATCTAGCATACTTAACACCGGATTGGGGAGTTGTGGTGGCCTCGGGATGGTCTGAATAGTGGGGGTGGTGGGGGCAGCACTTTCCAAGGAGTTAAGGGGCAGAGGTAGTCCCTTTGGAGGCGTGGGTTGAGGTAGAGATGGCAGGGGCAAAGGGATCAAGGGGTTTAGTAGGTGATTGGGTCCTATCAGTAGAGGCGAGAAGGCGGTTTACCTGCTGCTGTACAGTGATGAGTATACCAGGATCAACTCCCGATACATATAAGTGAAGGCCCCATGTTTTCCCTGTAGTCCAGGCCTGTGCATTCCATTGTTTTACAGTGAGAGTTGCAGGGTACAGCTTCCTAGGTTAGTACATACAGACTGAATAGGGCGGCTGAGAGATATGTAATGATCTCTCCCACCCAGTTCACTCTCCCACGGTGCGATTGTTTCGCAGCCCCAAGAGGCACAATAATATTCATTTGGCTTAGCACATGTGGGGCTTCCTTCCTGAGGACACGTATAAAGCTGTGTTCCTTGAAGGCCTTTTTCCATAGCGAGGTTTCTGCACCATATGGCGATGACCAGAGTTGGCCCCTTGCCTTATAGTGAGCTTTGCCAGGCTGCCTGAGGATGGCACATAGATCTACATTGAAAATAGGTTGGCTAGAGGTCTTCGCTATGGAAATAGGAACGCCCGTCTCGGTTCTAGTTAACTCCCGTCTATACACTTGGGGCCCGTAAGGATTGCGGGAGTGACAGTGAGTGACATGTAGGAAGATAGAGACAATTAAGGTGGTCCAGTCCAAACCTTTGAAAGTCTTATCTTTAGTGGGTCCTCTGACCGATGCAGGGTCCATTGTTCTGATGTCTGTGGTGGATGCTCAGCCTTGATCCTAGTATGGTGAATCCAATGACAGCGCCCAGCTACCTTGACTGCGGTGGGTATTGTGAAGATGACAGGGAAAGGTCCGTCCCAGCGGGGCTCAAGAGAAGCAAGCTGTACCTTCTTTACCCAGATCCAATTGCCTGGAGTGTGGTTGTGTGGCTGGACTGGATGCTGAGCGGTTGTTCTGGTGGCAGAGACCAGTTGGTGGGTTTCCTGCTGTGCGAGATAGAGGGCCTGCAAAGACTTAAGCAGTGAAAAATTATGAACTTCTGTTAGCTTTTCTTCCCCTAACTTGGGAAGGAGAGGTGGGTGTCTTCCAAACATTATTTCATAAGGCGTGATTCCCTTATAATAGAGTGTGCACCGTGCCCTTAACAGGACAAAGGGGAGGAGACTCACCCAGTTTTCGCCAGTTTCCAGCTCGAACTTAGTTAAGGTTTCTTTCAAGGTTCTGTTCATTCTTTTTACTTGTCCTGAACTCTGAGGCCTATAAATGCAATGCAATTTCCAATTGATTTCTAGCACCTTTGCTAGAGATTGGCTGGTCTGGGCGATGAATGCCGGGCCGTTGTCGGACCCCCGTGTTATGGGCAGGCCAAATCGAGGCACTATTTCTGAGACTAATTTCTTTGCTACTACTTGAGCTGTCTCCTGCTTGATGGGGAAGGCTTCAGTCCATCCTGAGAAAGTGTCAATGAATACAAGAAATACTTGAATCCGAAGGTTCCTGGGCTGACCTCAGTGAAATCCAACTCCCAATGTTCCCCCAGTGCCTGACCACGAAGTCTCGTCCCTTGTTGTATTTCCTTGGAGGGCCCTGGATTCACTTGTGCGCAGATGTGGCACCGGGCTGATACCTGCTTGGCTATTGTTGCAGCCCCAGAATGTAATAGTCTCTTTTCGTCGGTTCAACTAACTTGGTCCCTCTCAAGTGAGTGCTCTGGTGAACCTGGGTTATAAGGTCTCGGCCCAAGGCCTCAGGTACTACAATGCGGCCGTCTGGGAGCCTAACCTACCCAGTAGATTCCTCTTTGCCTCCCAGCTTGTTGCATAGTTCAACTTCCCCTGGAGTGTAGGTAGGGGTGTCCATTAGCACCCTGGCCGGTAGGGCCGGCAGAATGTCAATTGGCCCCACTGGTTTTGGGGTAGCCTCCTTTGCTGTTTGATTAGCGAAGGAGTTGCCTTGTGCTACCTCTGAGCCCGAGTTCCGGTGCCCTGGGCAGTGGATGATTGCCACTTTCTTTGGCAGCCAAATTGCCTCAAGCAGGGCTAGTATTTCTTCCTCATTCTTAATTTCTTTTCCTCCCGAGGTCAGTAGCCCCCTTTCCTTATATAACGCCCCATGTACATGTGCCGTGGCAAAGGCATACCTGCTGTCCGTGTAGATGTTAACAGTCTTGTTTTCCCCCTACTGCAGAGCTTGTTCAGCCCGCTGAGATGAAGTTCCATGGCTTAGGGCTTGTGCCCAGATGACAGTTTCAGTGGTAGCCACTGCAGCCCCGGCATACTTGACTCCTTCTTAGATGAAGCTACTTCCATCCGTAAATAGAGTAGCGTCCGGGTTCAGCCAAGGGCTGTCTGTCAGGTCTGGTCTGGTGCAGGTGACGTTTCTAGGACATCAAGGCAGTCATGTAGGGGTTGGTGAGGGTCATTGTCAGGCAGTAGGGTGGCTGGGTTGAGTGCGGCAGTTTCCAGGAACTGTACGTGAGGTGAGTTGAGAAGCAGGACCTGATACTGGGTGATTCGAGCATTGGAAATTCACTGGTCTGGTGGACTGCGAAGCACTGACTCAACTGCGTGTGGGGTGATGATCTGGAGGGTCTGCCCTAGTGTCAATTTTAGGACTTCCTTAATGAAGATTGCAGTGGCAGCGATTGCCCTCAAACAGTTGGGCCATCCTGCTGCCACGTAGTCCAATCTTTTGGAGAAGTATGCAACTGGTCACTTCCAGGGTCCTAGGGTCTGTGTCAGGACCCCTTTCGCAATTCCCTGCACCTTGGTAACAAAGAGCTGGAATGGCTTTTCCAGGTTAGGCAGGGCTAATGCCGGGGCTGTGGTTAGGGCTGCCTTCAGGGCTTCAAATGCCTTCCTTTCTTCCTTTCCACAGGCTAGGTCCTCTCCTTTCCCTCCGGTACTGGTGTACAGAGGCTTAGGTGTTTCTGTGAACCCCAGAATCCAAAGCCTGCAGTAACCTACTGCTCCCAGGAACTCTTGAACCTGTCTCTTGGTGCGCGGCTGAGGTATCCTCAGAATAGCCTTGATCCGACTAGAGGACAGAGTCCTTTTTCCTTTCTGTAGATTGTACCCTAGGTACGCCGCTTGGGGAGTGCGAAGTTGAGCCTTCTTAGCAGACACCCGATACCCGTTCTTGTCTAACTCCTGGAGTAGGTCCTCAGTAGCCTGTTTACACTCTAATTCTGTTTCAGTCACTAGCAAACTTCTGTAGTAAGTCTCTACCCAGCAGCGGGTATAACTAGAAATGAATGGGTAATCGTTCCATTTTCCAGATCTGTTATCCTGGCTTGGGTCCAAGTGTAAGATTACCCTTATCCAGTAGCCCCTTGTATAAGTGTCTTTTCCTTTGAGAGTGGGCCATGGGCACTCTGTAGGACAGAGTAGGTAACTCCTGTGTCCACCAAGAAGTTCACAGGCTTGCCCCACCCTGGGCTCCCGGGGGCTCATCATAATGTAAGAGCCCTGACCTTCTCATTCTGTGTCCTCGAAGAGGACGAGGGGGCCTTCTCCTTGGGGGCTCGTCCTTTTTCAGGGCACTCATTCTTCCAATGTCCATTTTTCTTGCAATATGCACATTGGTCCTTCTCTAATCCGACTCTCCTGGGTCCATTGTTCGCCCTAGGTGCCTATTCTCGGCCTCTGCCTTTTCCTGGCGGTCCCTTTGGCTGGGCTCCTTGCATGATTGCAAGTAGGACCTTGGTCATCTTACTCATTGGGCTATCTCGCCCAGCTCAGACAGGTTCTTTCCTTCAAACCCTTCCATCCTCTGCAGTTTCTTTCTAATATCTGGGGCCGACTGACTGATAAAGGCTAAATTCACAGCCCTCCTATTATTAGGGTCCTCTGGGTCAATAGGCGTATACAACCGATACGACTCTCAGAGTCGTTCCAGGAACGCCGGTGATTCATCCTTAGTTTGGATGACCTCGCTTACCTAGATAAGTTAGTGGGTCATTGGGTGGCAGACAGGAGTCCCTGGAGCAGAAGCTGGCGATACTGGGAGAGCCTTCTTACCTTGGTTGGTGTTGGGGTCGCAAGGCGGACGGGTGTTTGGGTGAACATGTTGGACGCGGTTCGGATCAGTGGAAGGCTGCCCGTTGGGCTCTAATACCGCTTTTGCAGCCTCCCTCAGGATCTGCTCCCGCTCCTCTGAGGTAAACAGGACTTGGAGGAGTTGCTGACAATTGTCCCAAGTTGGCTGGTGGGTAAAGAAAATACTCTCTAGGAGAGAGGTTAATCCCTGAGGTTTCTCTGAGATTGAAAGGTTCTGGTGTTTCCAATTGTACAAATCACTGGTGGAGAAAGGGACATAGACCATCAATGGCTTCTGGTTTCTCCTCCAATCGGGGGAGCCAATTGCCTGAGTGGGGCCAGGACTGCTGCCTGGTTCGACGAGTCAGGGACAGGATCAGGGTCTTGTGGGTGCCGATACACAACCCCAGTGCGGGTGTGGGGAGGATCCTGGAGGGGTTCTGCCTCCCTGTTAGATGGAGACAGGAATGGGTCACGAGGGGAGTAAGGGGGAGGATTAGTGACGTTGGGGTCCTCAGGGGGTGCCTGTAAGACAGGGTAAAGAGAGTTAGGTGTCTGTCCGGATGGTTTCTCTTTTGGCCCCTTTGGTGTGGAGAGGAAGACAGACTTGGGAGTCACCTATGACTCTTGGCCACAGCGGCAGTCCTTCAAGTACTCGGGGGCATCAGAAACAATATCGATCCACACATTGATATATGGAGCCTGATCAGGGTGGCCAGGATTTCCATAGATAATACCCCGCACCTGAAAGGCTGTTTGCAGGTCAAGTGACCCCTCTGATGGCCACCCTGTTCCAAATGTGGGCCAATCTCACTGGCAGAACCTCTGAAGGTCAAAGGGAGTGACACTAGCTCCATAGGCTTGGGCTCGTCTCCTGAAATCCTTAAAGTAAAAACAGGCAAGATCTCCACAAAAGCCAAATAAGCCGGGGCTAGCATCCAGTAGGATGGGGCGCGGAGGCCAGACCTAAGGAAAGAATTAAAATACCGCACATCGATATATGGAGTAAACTTATGAAGACCAAGGCAATAGGAAGATAACAGTACATTCGACCAGTCCAGAGAGACATACACAATACAGACAGACAAGACAAATTACAGGTGGCACAAAACACTAGCGTACCCAAAAACCCGAATACCTGAATCAGAAACCTGAATACCTGAAGTCAAATCTGACATCTCAGACCTTGACCGAACTAGGGACGTATTGCTGCGTCCAGCCTTCCACTAGTTTTCTTTAGGGCCCACTGTCAGACAGATCCAAGTGCAGTCTTACTCGCCTGTGAACCTGCTCCAGGTGGCTCGTGCCCCATTGTTACAGAATTAAACCTTTTTGTCTACCTGCCCTCCTGGGCGAGTCTGCCTGGTGTCCAGGGCTGAGGAACATCTCTCAGCAGCTGTCCCCTGGACGGGTGGCCGGGGTCACAGGTCTTAGGAGATCTCCCCTCTGGAGAGATCTCGCTGGGGCCTCCAAATGTTGTGACGTGATCAATTCTAAGACCCACAGAGCCAATTGAGATGAATTATGAGCCTTTATTAGCCGGCTGGCGACTGACTCTCTAGCAGGCAGGGTTTGAGGAGATCAGCCCTGAGCTCCCAAAAGAAGCAGTTTATAAAGCCTAAAACCACACCCTGGTTTAACATCAAACAAGCAAACAGATTAACCACACTCCAGTTAACATCAAGCAAGCAGGTTACAGAAGCAGAAATTGGCCGTTAGCATATCTTTGCCCAGAACCACACCCTAAACATTGTAACACCCAAATGTTTATTAAAATATTGGGAATCAAAGTGCCATGGAAACTCTGGCTATGATTATTTCCAATCAGAGCTGGCTTGAGAAAAGTTTAATAGTGATATAGGAGAAAAAAAGCTCTATATTTTCCTTCTTTATAAGTTCTGTCTCTCAGCTCCTCACAATAAGAGTGGCTACAAAAGAAAAGTGCCAACGTAAAAACATGATCAGAAAAATAGCTGACTCTCAGCAAGAAGCAGTTTTTGCTCAAATAAGATTAGGGCACTGACTCTGGCTTTGTGTTCTGAGCTTGGTCTCTCCCTCTTCTAGATAATGGTCCTTTGAAACTTTGTGTACTGATGGCTTTGAGAGAGAAAATTAAAAATGTTCAGTGGTTAGAAGCACATTTAGCTAAAACAAAACAAAATCTTGCTCCGGTTGTTGAAATGGGGAAGGTCAAAAACATGAATTAGATGGAATCAAACATTTAGTTTTTTCTTGATCTGAAACTAGATACTTGACTCTAAGCAAATCTTTCTCTATATTGGTCAGTCTGTCAAATGGCCAATTCAGAGCCTCTATAAACAAGGCTGCTCCCACCTCAGGGACTTTGCATATGCTGTTCCTGCTATCTGATAATCTTCACTTTCATTCTCTCCCTACCATCCTGGCTGACTAAAACACCTTTTCCACAGGCCTTTCCAGACTATCCAAAATACTTTAGTTATTTTAGGTTTTACATTCTTATGGCCTGTAGATTTTCTTTTTAGTGTTTATGGTGGGTAGAATAATTCCCCCCCGCCCCGCCCAAAAAAAGTGTCCACATCCTAATCTCCAGAACCTGTGAAAATATTACCCTATATGGTAAAAGGGACTTTGCAGATATAATTAAGGATTTGAGATGGAGATTATCTGGTGGGCCTAGTGCAATCACGGGAGTACTTATAAGTGAAAGAGAGAGGCCGGAGAGTCAGGGAATGCAGGTGCCTCCAGAAGCTAGAAAAGACAAGAAAGCGGAGTGTCTTCTAGAACCTTGAGAAGGAACACAGCCCTGCTGACAATTTTGTTTTAGCCCCCTGGGACCTATTTCAGATTTATGATGTCCAGAATTGTAAGATGATAAATTTGCGTTAAGCCATTATGTTGTGGTAATTTGTTACAGCAGATATAGGAAACTAATAGAGTACTTATTATACTTGTATTTATCTATTGCTCTGTCTTTTCTGTTCAATTATAAGCTCCATCAAGATGGAGGCCTCTGTATTCTTAGCATCTAGTGTAGTACCCAGCACTTGTAAGCAATGCATAATATTTGCAAATTGATTGTGCTCCATAGAAGGAAGCAGTAATGGCATTATGAGATTTCATTATAATAGACAATAACCCAACCAGAATACTCATTCACTCATTCATTCAGTCATTTACTATTATGTTCCAGGTGCAATGCCAGACAGTTGGGATAAGAAAGTGATCAAAACACATCCGATTTTCCCCTTAATGATGAGTATGTGTAAGTGGCCCACCTAAGAGCATCCTTTTCTGTTACATAGTTGTGCCCAAGTGTCCAAAGTGATTTAAGTGGAGGATAAACTAATTCTTTGGTGAAAAATCTTTTTTATCTTTGCTATGTCATTTGCCAAAACAAAAAATGGATTCATAATTGGAATATGTGTATAAGAAAGTTGTTTATAACTTCAAATAGTTACTAGAAAGTTGTCTAAGTAAGCAGCAGTTCGAAACAACTTTGATCACTATATATAGATTTCATCATTCTCTCCAAAGAAAAAGAAACAGGTATAAGTCAAGCGTAATCAGACTGGTAGAGACCAGACCCAATAACAGGCTTGTTCAGGGCTCTCAGTCAGGTCAAGCCTTTGTGCAATTGTTTTTCTCTTTTTTTGTTTCCATCAAGTAAAAAGATAAATATAAGAGATATTGTGTAAGTAAAAAATAGGAGGAAAACACACTCGTATATACAAACTTGTATATGTAAAAAAAAAACAAAAAAACCTCTTGTAATCTTGCTTAATATGGAACTTGACTCTTAAAATGAAAAATATTTCCAAGAGAATCTTAGAGAAGAAAGTGGGCTTTGTGGACTTTAAAACTATATTGACTTTGGTGATGGTTTGAAGTTGCCATAGAGATACATGGACAATAGACTAGTGGTTACCAGAAGGTAGGGGAGAAAGGGGAGAGGGGAGGTAGACGGGGTAAAGGGGATCAAATATGTGGGGACAGAAAGAAATCTAACTATGGGAGGTGAACACATAGTGTAAATATATATATGCCTTCCCGTTAAAATGTACAGCTGAAACTTAGATTTTGTTAACCAATGCCATAAAAAATTAATTAATTAATTTGAAAATTAAAAAATTAAAAAATAAAAATAAAGTTGCCATAGAGGGAGGTCAACATGGTGAACTAAAGTAAAAGTGGGGTTCGCCTCCTCCAGATCTGCATTAAAATTACAACCAAATTATAAAATAACATGGGAACCACCTGAAGTCCAGCTGATCATAACATGTACATCTGATAATATAAAGAAGGAGCCACATTGGAGCCAGTAGGAGGGGCAAAGTTTTGAATCAGGCTGGACCTGTACCCACAGGTGGCGGTGAAGCACTGGGAGAGAAAGTGAGGCTGCAGAAGCCCCCCTGAAGGAGAGAGGGGTCTTAGTCCCACTTGGGGGTTCCTCAGCCCAGGATCCTAGCCCAAAGAACAAGGGTTCCCCAAAAATTCTGACTGTAAAATCAGAGGGTATTCTGGACATTGAGTGACACGGAAGAAGATTGAAATCTCAGATGCCTCTTTAAAGGGCTCACACATGGGCTCTCTCACCCACGACACTCACCCAGGGCACCGGAGGTGGGTTAGAGGCTATGGCAAGATTCATATAGGGAAAGACTGCATTACTTAGTGCCCAAATGAGGGCTGGACAGGCACCACCATTGTGCCTTAGTTGAGGCCTCCCTACAGGGCAATCTACAGACAGGCACCAGCTTGCCTGTACAACTCCCTCCCTGCTGCACAGCCAGTTCAGAAGCTGCACTGGCCTGAGGAGCTCAGCCTGCCCCATCCAACCCGCAGGTTCCCCAGAGCAGCTTGTTGCTGGGTGGTTGCCCCACTCTGCCCATTTCCAGGGCCAAACATTTGGCACGGGAAGCAGACCACAGCCAGAGCTATGAGAGCATTTTGAGGACAGTTTCAGGTAGATCACTACTGCTAACATGAACTTGAGTGGCTTGCAGGGATCTGTGGGCCAGTCCCAGACAGCAGCTGGTCTTGCTGTGATCTGGGACTTTTATGAGAATGCGTGAGCGGAGAGGAGTCACAGCAAGACTGGGCTGTATCGGCCTGACGGCCACTGTCATCCTGAAACCCTGCCTCACCCAACCCACAAATTGCCTGGCAATTTCTAGAGCAGTGCATTCTGCACAGGCAACAAAGTTTGGCAAGCTCAGTGCGTGCATTGTGGGAAAATCAGTTGCAGGCAGACAAGAGCTGCAATATCATGTGGGGGGAATCTCAGGGGTCTGTGGGACTGCTGCAGATGGCAGCTGGTCTCACTACAGCGGGAGTGTGCGAGCACAGTAGTAGCTGTGAAACTGAGGCTGTATTCACCTGATAGCCCTTGTATCCTTGAGGTTTCACCCAACCCACAAAGTTCCAGTAGCCTGTTGACAGGCAGCTGCCTTTGCCTTGCCCCTCTTGCTCATTTTGCTCAGTCAACAGACCTTGGCACATTTTGGAGAAATCAAAATGCAGCAGATTACTGAGGCCTGCACAAGATGTAGTATCACTTGGGGGATCCCAGGGATCTGTGAGCTCATCCTTGATGGCAGTAAGTCTCGCAGTGATATGTGACTTTGGTGGGAGCCCATGGTCCCAGAGCTGGTAGCAAATCTGGTGCTGTATAGACCTGATGGCCCTACCTAACCCACAAATTACCTGTGGCAAGCCTCTTCCCAGGCAACCCAGTCTCATTCTGTGCTTTCCTTGGGTCACGAATTCAACAGCAAACAAGAGCAGTTTGTTGTGTGGCTGCTGCAGATGGCAGCTGGTCTCACTACAGCTACACAGTTTGTGTGGCCCATGCAAAGCCCATTCACCCAAGAGAAGCATTCAGTGGACACAAACTCATACCCATGAGTTTCAGTAATTCTTGAACAGATCTCGGGTGTTTGCAGACCTGAGGTCGGCTCTGGCTGGCCTTGCTATTAACTGAGACTTGTGCAGGGGGCCACAGAGACAGCGCTGGCATGTAAACTAACACTACAGTGGCAGGGGGAAATCTGCTCAATATAGCCAATGACTCCCTGACTCCCTGCACCACCCAACACTCATATCACCCAGAGGCTCTTCCAGCTGCAGAGTCTTATGGGCAACTGAGAGGCAGCCTCTGGCCTTGAGGAAAACTGGTGCTTCTGCTTAACTTCCCCAGGACTGGTACTAGGGAAAACCAAACCGCAACCTACAGCATTGTCTGTTCCACTTACCTATAGATCTAGCATAGGCAGCAACCATCTGTGGATTGCTTTGCAGCTCTCCAGGTAGCCACGAGCAAGCAAAGGCAGTGGCTGACTTTGGCCTATGGGGGACCTTCTCCCAAGGGGCCGCAAAACCAATGCACCCGGAGGCTGGCACTAGACAACAACAGAGCAACTCTTGACTAGTCCCCTAAGCAGTACACACAAAGGGTAGTCTCAACAAGTACACAAGCCTGGCAGGGCACATCCTACTCAGGGGTGTCAGCCCCCACATAGTAATTCATACTCTATGGGCATAGCCATTCCAAATGCTCATCAGCCCAAGCGTTAATCCCATCCACTGATATACCAACATCAATAAAGGCTTAGCTACAATAGAGATCACACAGGACCCACACAAAGATCGTGTCCAGAGCCCCTGGCACAGGTGATCTGGGAGAATGTGCCACTGAGCCACAGAGGACACCTTCCACATAAAGCCATCTGGCCAAGGCTGAAATATGAAGCAAATCTTTCTAACACATAGACATGAACACACAGAGACTAATAAAATGAGAGAAACATGCCACAAATAAAACAACAGGAGAAAACTCCAGAAAATAACCTAAACGAAGTGGAGATAAGCAACCTATCAGAGACAGAGTTCAAAATAATGGTTATAAGGATGCTCAATGAATTTAGGGGGAGAATGTATGAGCTCAATGAGAACCTTGACAGAGACATAGTAAACATGAAAAAGGATGTAGAAACCATAGAAAAGAATTAGACAGAAATGAAGAATACAATACCTGAAATGAATACACTAGAAGGATTCAATAGTAGATTGAACAAAGAAGAAAATAGAATCAGCAAACTGGAAGACAGTAGCAGAAAACACTCAATAAGAACAGAAAAAAGAATTTTAAAAAATAAGGCTAGTTTAAGAGACCTCTGGGACATGAAGCATAACAATATCTGCATCATAGGAGTAACAGAAGAAGAGACAGAACAAGGGATTGAGAATCTAGTTGAAGAAATATGACAGAAAACTTCCTTAATGAGTCAAAGGAATTAGACATACAAGTTCAGGAAGCACAGAGAGTCCCAAACAAGAGGAATTCAACCAGACTCATGCCAAAACACATCATATCAAAACGCCAAAGGTTAAAGACAAAGAGAGAATCTTAAAAGCAGCAAGAGAAAGGAAGCTAGTTACTCACAAAGGTAACCCCATAAGAATGTCTGCTGATTTTTCAACAGAAACTTTGCAGGCCAGAAGGGACTGGCAAGAAATATTCAGTTATGAAAAACAAGAATTTATAACTACGAATACTCTACTCATCAAGCCTTTTAATTAAAATAGAAGGTGAGATAAAGAGCCTTCCAACAGGGAAAAACATAAGGAATTCATCACCAACAAGCCAGTATTACAAGAAATGTTAAAGGGATTTCGGTAAAGAAGCAAAGGAAAATAAAAAAATAATAATAATAAAAATACATACATACATACATACATACATACAAATGATAAAATGTCAGTAACTATGTACCTATCAATAATCACCTTATATGTAAATGGATTAAATGCTCCAATCAAAAGACATAGGGTAGCCAAATAAGAAAACAAAACAAGACTCATGCATATGCTGTCTACAAGAGGCCCACTTCAAATCAAATGACACTCACAAACTGAAAGTAAAGAGATGGAAAAAAATATTTCACGCAAATGGAAATGAAAAGAAGCCAGGGTAGCAATACTTATATCAGACAAAATAGACTTTAAAGCAAAAATCCAGTATGTCTTTGAGACAAAGAAGGGCTTTACATAATGATAAAGGGATCAATAAATCAAGAGGACATAGCCTTAGTAAACAAATATGCACCCAACACAGGGACACCTATATATATAAAGTAACTATTGACTGACATAAAGGAAGAGATCAACAGTAATACATTCATAGTAGGGGACTTTAACACCCCATTAACACCAATGGACACATCTTCTAGACAGAAAATCTACAAGGAAACAATGGGCCTCAAAAACACACTAGACCGGATAGACCTAATAGATTTTTTCAGAGCATTTCACCTGAAAGCAGCAAAATATACATTCTCCTCAAACACACATGGAACATTTTCCAGGATAGACCCATGTTAGGATACAAAATAAGTCTCAATAAATTTAAGGAGATTAAAATGATATCAACCATCTCCTCTGATCACAATGGTATGAAACTAGAAATCAACTACAAGGAAAAACTAGGAAATACACAAATACATGGTGGCTAATTAACATGCTACTAACCAATGAATGGGTTAGCAATGAGATCAAGGAAGAAATTGAAAGATACCTAGAGACAAATGAAAATGAAAACACAACGACTCAAAACCTATGGGATACAGCGAAAGCAGTCCTAAGAGAGAAATTCATAGCAATACAGGCCTACTTTAAGAAACAAGAAAAAGCTCAAATAATCTAATTTTACACTTCAAAGAACTAGAGAAAGAACACAAACAAAGCCCAAAGTGAGTAGAGGGAAAGGAAATAATAAGGATCAGAGCAGAAATAAATGAAATAGAGTCTAGGAAAACAATACGAAAGATGAATGAAACCAAGAGCTGGTTCTTTGAAAGGATAAACAAAATTGATAAACTAGACTCATCAAAGAAAAAAGAGGGAGGACTCAAATAGATAAAATCAGAAATGAAAAAGGAAAAATAACTGTGGACTCCAAAGAAATACAAAGGATCACAAGAAAATACTATGAGCACATATGTGCCAACAAATGGGACAATCTAGAAGAAATGGACACATTCCTAGAAACATACACTCTCCCAAGACTGGGTCAAGAAGAAATAGAAAATCTGAACGACCAACGAAATAGAATCAGTAATCAAAAAACTCCTGAAAAATTGAAGTCCTGGATGAGACGGCTTCATAGACAAATTTTACCAAACATTCAAAGAAGAATTAACACCTATACTTCTCAAACTATTCCAAAAAATTCAAGAAGAAGGAAGGCTCCTTAACTCCTTTTATTAGGCCACCATTACCTTGATTCAAAAATCAGACAAAGCCATTACAAAAAAAAAAAACTATAGGCTGATATCTCTTATGAACATTGATGCAAAAATTCTCAACAAAATATTAGCAAATTGAATTCAGCAATACATTAAAAATATCATATACTATAATCAAATTGGATTTATTCCTGGGATGTAAGGTATATAAGGATATAAGGATATCTGCAAATCAATTAATGTGATACACCACATTAACAAATTGAAAGATAAAAACCATATGATCATATCAATAGATATGAAAAAACGTTTGACAAAATAATAAAAACTCTCAGCAAAGTGGGAATAGAAGGAATATACCTCAACATAATAAAGGCCACATACGACAAACCTACAGCTAACATCATATTCGATGGAAAAAAACTAAAAGCATTTTCCTTAAGATCAGTTATAAGACAAAGATGTTCACTTTTGCCACTCCTCTTCAACATTGTATTGGAAGTCTTAGCCACAGTAATAAGACAAGAACGAGAAATAAAAAGTATCCAAATTGGAAAGGAAGAAATAAAACTCGTTATTTGCCGATGACATGATACTATATATAAAGAACCCTAAAGATTCCACAAAAAAACTGCTAGAACGGATCAATGAATTCAGTAAAGTAGTAGGATACAAAATTAATATTCGGAAGTCAGTGGCATTTTTATACACAAGTGATGAACTTTCAGAAAGAGAAATTAAGAAAACGATCCCATTTTCAATTGCATCAAAAACAATCAAATTAAACAAGGAGGTAAAAGATCTGTTCTTGGAAAATTATGTCATTGAAAAAGAATTTGAAGAAGATACAAATAAATGGAAGCATATACTGTGCTCATGGGTAGGAAGAATCAACATCATTAAAATGGCCATATTACCCAAAACAATCTATAGATTCAATGCAATCCCTATCAAAATATCAATGACATTTTTTAGAGAGCTAGAACAAATAATTCTAAAATTTATATGGAGCCATAAAAGTCCCCAAATAGCCACGGCACTCTTGAGAAAGAACAAAGTTGGTGGTATCATACTGATATCAAATTACACTACAGGGCTGCAATAATCAAAACAGCATGGTACTGGCATAAAAACAGGTACATTGATCAATGGAACAGAATAGAGAGCCCAGAAATAAATCCACATCTATATGCTCATTTAATATATGACAAAGGAAGCAAGAATCTACAACAGGGTTAAGACAGTCTCTTCAATAAATAGTGTTGGGAAAACTGGACAGATAAATGAAAACAAAATGAAACGGTGCCACCTTCTTACAGCATATACAAGAATAAACTCAAAATGGATTAAAGACTTAAATGTAAGACTCGAAACCATAAAATTTCTAGAAGAAAGCATAGGCAGTAATCTCCCTGATATTACTACTAGTAATTTATTTTTGGACATATCTCCTCAGGCAAGAGAAACAAAAGAAAAAATAAGCAAATGGGGCTACATTGAACTAAAAAGCTTTTGCACAGCAAAGGAAACCATCAACAAAATGAAAAGATAACCTAGTGAATGGGAGAAGATATTCACTTTTGATATATCTGATAAAGGGTTAATATCTAAAATATATAAAGAACTCATACAACTCAACAATAAAAAAGTAAACAATCCAATTAAAAAAATGGGCAGAAGACCTGAGTATATATTTCTCCAAAGAGGAAATACAGATGGCCAAAAGACATATGAAAAGATGCTCAAGGTCACTAATCATCAGAGAAACGCAGATTAAAACCACAATAAGATATCACCTCACACCTGTCAGAATGGTTGTCATCAATAAATCAAATAAAAACAAGTGTTGGCGAGGATGTGGAGAAAAGAGAACCCTCATACACTGCTGGTGGGATTGCAAATTGGTACAGCCACTATGGAAAATAGTCTAGAGGTTCCTCAAAAAATTAAAAATGGATATACCTTTTGACCCAGCAATTGCACTCCTGGGTATTTATCCAAAGAAAACCAAACCAATAATTCATAAAGATGTATGCAGCCTTATATTCATGGCAGCACAATTTACAATAGCCAAGATATGAAAGCAAACTAAGTGCCCATCAACAGACAATTGGATAAAGAAGTTATGGTTCATATATATACAATGGAATATTACTCAGCCATTAAAAAATTGAAATCCTACCATTTGCAACGACATGGATGGACCTAGGGATTATTATGCTGAGTGAAATAAGTCAGACGGAGGATAAATACCATATAATTTCACTTAAATGTGGAACAAAAAGAACAAACTAATCAAAAACAGACTCACAAATATAGAAGACAATCTTGTGACAGCCAGCGGGGAGGAGGGAGAGGGTGCTGGGGGAAAGGAGCGAAGGGTTAAAGAAGTAGAAATTACTAGTCAATAGAGGGCCACAGGGATGGAGAGTATGGCATATATTAATGCAGTCAGTGGTAATATAATAGCTATGTGTAGCACCAGAGGGAAGATAACCAGGGGAATCATTTCATAAACTTTATAAATGTCTAATCAATGCATTGTGTACTTGAAACTAATAATAAAGTAAAAATTTAAAAAAGTCGACACATTAAAATATATAACAAATAATAACAACATATTGTATAGTATAATCGGATATGATGTAATGTGTATCATGGTATATAAAGAAAATGTCACATAAAGTCCCATTTGGAGAGATTGTACTTGTAAAAGAGACATTACATACTTTGGATAATGATTTGCTTTTTTAAAAAGTTTTAGCATGTGTTTTCAATTCAAATGAGAGAAAGGGGATTCATAATCATTAGATAAGTAGCTCTTTTTGTTTTTCCCCAAGATGAGATCCATTGTGTAACCCCGCCCCTGGAGATGGATGAAAGTATATTTCTATTTTTAGCATTCGGTTCCCAAATCTGAGCTGAAAAACCTCTGCACTACATACAGAATAGTACACCTTATCATCTGAACTGCCCAATGCTCTGGTGAGTAAGCAAAGTGACAATATAGCTGAGGAGCCATGATAAGGCAGTGAAATGAGGAAAGAGGGAGCATGTATTCTCTGGGATCGGCAGTTCTACGGACTCACAACCCTGAGGAAGACTTTCTGAAGAGCTTAGCGTGCACTCCACTGCCATCTGCTGTCACTGTGCCTTCAAAGAGCAGAGTTCCTAATCTCAATGTAAACTGAAAATTTACATTTAATGTACGTATACATAAGTGTGAATTTAATGCAAAATGTAAAGTCTAACTTACCAATGTTTTCCTTTAAGATCGGTCTTTTTTGGGTCTTGTTTAAGAAATTTTGGCTTACACCAAAGTCATGAACATATTCTCCTGTTATCTTCTAGAAGATTTATCATTTAACCTTTTGCATTTAAATCTACCATATACCTAAAATTGACTTTTGTGTAAGTGTGATGAAGGGATACTCATTTTTTTCCCCATGTGACCACTGACCATTGAAAAACCACCCTTTCCTCACTGCACTGCATGCCGCCCTTGTCATAAGTCAAGTGACTGTGTACCTGTGGATGTTTTTAGACTACATTCCAGTGGTCATTTGTTTATCCTTGGGCCAAACCATGTTTTTTTTTTTTTTTAATAGTAATTATAAAAGAAGCAAAGTTATTTTTTAAGCCCACAGATTGCTTTGTGTTTGGGCAGTTTGTCTACTGTTACTTCTAGCACTCCCAGCAATGTGACAAGTGTCTTAATGCAGGCTCCAGAGAAACTAATATGAATCTTTCTTTCAGAATTAAGTATTAATGGACTTACTATTACTACCACCACCACCATTGCTACTACATAGCTAACACAAAGTATATACTATGTGCCAGGCACTCTTCTAAGCACTATACACACATTAGCTCATTTGATTTTCTTTAAAGCTCTCTGAGGCAGGTATTATTATTCCCTTTAACAGATGAGGAAATAGTCACAGGGAGGTAAGTGAATTGTCTCAAATTACCCTGCTAGTTAAGTGGTGGAACCAGGACTTGAATGCAGGAAATCTGGTTTAGATTTCATGTTCTTAACCACTACCTTTTGCTGCCTCTCTTACAGGCAGTGCAGCCAGGTAATAAGGAGCATTTCTAAGGGGGTGGAGGGAATCAAAACCTTGATTATTCTAGACAGTTTGACTGTGGACAATCCCTCTTGCCCCTCTGTACATTCACACTCTGGGGTGTCAAATTATTTATTTGAAGGTAGGCTGGTAAACTTAGCTTAAACTCTCCATACACTGTGGCTTGATGTAAAAACTTTTCATGATAGTTTTTCTGTTCAACCTCATTTTTCTCCAAACCCCCCAAAATGTACTGTTCTGTGTTCTTTTATGTGATGGTCAGTTAGGTGGGGCCACAAGAGGAGACACAGGAGAGGCCCAAGAAAAAAAAAGCTTGTTATACTCATAGATTCTAGAAACAGGAGGCATGCCACACCACACAGAGTCACCTGGAAAAGCACCAGTGGTCAGGAAGCGGAGGAATAGGAGTGAAGGGAGAGCCTGGGCAACAGTGTTATTTAGTTTCTGCATTATTGCAGAAAAGGCAAAGCAGGGCAGGATGCACTGTTTAGGATTGACTTTCTTGAGTAATTACAGCAGGCTCTTAAGCTATACAAGTGGTCCCTAATTGCCAGGTACCTGGTCCTGAGATGATTAAGGCGGAGGGATATTGCCTCCTGAAATATATGGGCCTGGACTGGTTAGTTAGTATATCAAAAGCATGCTCCTGGCTAGGCTATTGGCTTAATTTGTAAGAACTGGTTAGTCCCAGTAGAGCAGGCTTTTCCTAGTCAGAAAAAATTTTAAAGATGTGAAAACATCATAATATACACAAAATGAAAAAAACAAACAATATGTGTATTCAGTATTCAAACTGCCTATAGTACCCAATGGCCATGTGCTTCATCTCAGAGCACTTACTATTCCTTGCTTTAATTGCACTTGCCTTGTTTATCTTGAAATCTTAGATCAAATGCCACTTTTCTCAGGTCAAAGCCCTGATGATCACAGATGCACAGTTAAGAGCTTTCCCATATCACACACTGGTGGCTATAGCATTTTTCAGATTGCTGTGATGGTTAATATACCTGTTTCCTCTTCTAACTGTTAAGACCCTTCTGAGGGGTTGGAGAGTGGGAAGAGGTAGAAGTATTATTTGAATGAATAAATGAATGAGCAAGTAAAACTCTCCCTTCCAAAGACAATATTCCATTCTCTTACCTCTTTTTTTCTAATCTGTACCATGAACCATGTCTACAACATAACATGGTGCAATGACATTTCCTTGCCTCCTTTTGTGAATGGCTGTCACTTCTACAAGGGTCCTTTCCTGGTGAGGCTGGATGGCTGAAGTAAAAGGCTCAGAATTTCTACTGGTCAGTTATTGTTATCAGTAATCTGAGTTTTAGTATCAGAATTAACTTACTAGCAAAATAGAAAATATATTTGGAGGCAGAATTCCAGTGTTCATAGTTTACCTTAATGAATTAATCCTTACAAGTGATAAGCAAAGGCACTACTTTCATTGTAGAGATGCAGAACGAAGCTCAAAGATGCTGAATGACTTAGTTTAAGGTCCCAAAGCTAGTGACAGGGGCAAAATTTTAATTTGAATCCAAGGCTTCTGTTACTAAATCTGGAGCATTTTCCATTAAGCCACACTGCTTGATATATATGTTTCCCATCAGCCTTTATTTAGACAACAAAAAGGATGCTTCCTGCATGTTTGCAATCATTGAGATGGTCATTTCAAATGCTTCTTAATCTAGATAACCAGCAAAACTTTCTCAAAGTTTGTTAGAACAGCAGTATGAAACAAGTAAGCACATATAAACATCTCATAACAGAGAGGCTGATCTGCAAAATTACTTTAGGAGCTAATGCATTTCTAAGGATACAAAGCACATAGCAGCTTGTAAAGAACTTCTAAGTGAACCTAGAGTTAGTTTCATTATGAAATGATGAAGAGACTTATCAAATGTTTCTAAGTAATCAGTAAAACTAGGGATACAAGATGCAACGGACAGTGAGTTGGTACTACAGAAATAGATAAAAGATTATAAATCTAGTGGAAAATTAGGCGCATGATTGTAGAATTTAAATTATGGCAATGTAAACAAAGGAGTCAATGGTGTATGAAAATCTGAACACATTTTTATGTATCTAACCAAAATAAAAATATTGTACAAAACTTGTGTAGGATGACTTTTTTAAATATCTTTTCTGTTTTGTCAGGTGAGTCAACTTGTTTTTTAAACTTCCATTTAAAAACATTCACAATAATATTAACTTCTTATACGTAGAATAAGAATTGGATTTCTTTCATATGTTTCCATGCTGGTATATTTCTCTCTGCAGCTTATTTATAAAGGCATTCCTGTACTGTGAGCCTTCCTAAACTGGAGTTTCAAATATTTGACTTATAAGTCCTCCTCCTTTCTCCTCAGTCATCCTCAAGATCCAGAGAAATTCAACTTTGGCAATGGCTGGGGACCTCTGCCCTGATATGCTGTATTTATTTCTAAATGCTACTTCATGAAATACACTTTAATCAAACAGGGAACAGAAAAACCAAATGTTTTATTCTATATTTTTATTTCAAAAATATAAACAGTATTAACACAGAATTACATTTAAGTATTTGTATAGCATTAACATAGCTGGCAGTAAAAAATGTCAGTTTGGGGGTGAATGATCATTATACTTGAAATATATGGTGCCTTTCAAGTACATGGTGTACAATGAAAAGTATTACTGAAGAACATGATGAAAAAATAATAAAGGACTTATTAGCTACATGGCTCAGAATTTACATTAAGTATATTCTGGATCCTAATATTTTTTTTTTCCTTACTTGAAAAAATACAAGCCTACTGACTTAGGAAGACTAAATTTGCTTTCAATAAATCACCCTGTCAGCATAACATAATAAATTTAGTTTATTTGTTATTTACAATCTTTAACATAATAGAAGAGCAAAACTTTGATAGTGCTCTTAAAATGTTAAATAATTTAAAATGTATAAAAAACTATATTGGGGAAAATGTCATGCATTAAAGCTTAATAAAAGTAAATAACATTTCATGAAAACAGTACATTGGCCTAATAATACAGGTATACAAAACAAATGAATATGTACCATTTCTTGAGATGCCTATTAATTCAAAAGTGAATTAGTCTACAGCCAAACAGGGTGAGCAATTAAGATGAGGCAAAAAAAGTCAGCAATATACAATTTTAAATTTCTAAGTAAACTTGAAAATTGTTTTCAACATTTATTTAACCGTAAAATATGTAAAACAAGAAATTATTGAACTAAAAACTAGGCTTGAACTTGGAATCAAATAATTTTTCCAATGTGAGAAAATGTAGGCAAATCCCAGCTTATAAATTAATCTACAGAGACAGATGATGGGGACTGTTTTGATTATCATTAAAAAGTGTTATGGTGAAAGCAACATTTAGATTTTTTTGCCCCATCGTCAGTGTTGTCTATGAGTTGGTGAATTATATATATACTATATATAATGGAAAAATGTCATTTTCACAAACCAAGTTACATATCAAGTTATAAAAATAAATCTTTCTGTAGATTAAAAACAAATAAAAACAGAATTTAAAAGTTTTAAAAAATATCTTAAACTAACCTGATAATCATGACTTTTTTTGCCATGATTATATTGTCTAAGTTATCTATCTATTCAATTAATTAAATCAAAAATCGTTGATCCACCAATGTTTTAGATGCCAAATTCTTCTGTCCTACTGTATTACGGATAAATCTAAAAATCTGGGGAAAAAATTAAAACAGTTCAGAATGAAAAAATATATATACAAAGAAAATTAAATATGCACATCAATTAAAATATCTAAATTAAACTAGCTGTGAGCTAAATCTCCAATGCTTGCCTTTTTGTTATGTTAGCATCTGGTGCAAAGGGTGAATGAGACTCTAATTACTGCTCAAATCTTGTATTTAAGAGATGGGCAATTTAAGTGTCCTCCTACTAGAATTCCTTTCATGTTTGTTCATGTATGGCCTCCACAAGACCCCAATATTTCACTGACCCTGAAGAAGAGTGTAGAATAATGTTGGTTGAAATGTTTTTGGTTTTTTTTGGTAGGGTTAATCATATTCTAAAACTTTATAAATCCCTAGTGAAAGCTGACATTGTTACTTTCTGCTATAAAAATAAATATCTAGTTCCAATATATTTCTTTTAAAAGAAACCCAGGAAAAAAATGTAAAACTTTACCTCTTGTTGTAGGTATGTAAGGAATGCCGCTAAAATAAAATTTTGGCAAGCCAAGTCCACAACACAGAAGAATAGTAGATCATAAATAAGAAGAGTGGCTTCATTTCCATAATACAGAACACTGCTGAAAGAATAACCTTCATCTATTTAAAAAATATTATAAGATATAAATTAGAAATTTAAAAATAGAATAAACGTGATAACTTTCTGGTGATAAAATGTAGATATTTAAAAACAGCATAATAGAAACTAGTTACTACTTATAATACTTCATGGCTTACAAAAAATAAACAAAGGATATTAAAATGTGCTAATCTAAAAGGTTAGTCAAAAAACTCTGCTCATAAAATTAAGTTTTAACATTCACACCAAGAGTTGGTAATTGCTAATAGTGTAAGTATATCATCAATACCTTTCAAAGACCAAGTAATGAATATCCTTTCTCTGTTTATATAACTAAAGGGTAAAGAATCTTCGAAAGATTCTCTAAGTTTAAAAAGCAAAACAAAACCAGCAAAGACTAGAATAGTACATAGTATGCTATACTTTGTGTGTCAAATAGATTCTGCTCTGAGTCCTCTGAGTTCACAAGGATGTAAACACCCTTTTAAGATTCTGATGGAAGCTACAGACACTTTCACCAGAGGGGGAAAAACAAGTACACACATATGAATCTTGCACACAATTTCAGGGAGGTCCAGAGAACTGCTGAAGCTGCCCATGGACACCCAGTTAGGAATGCCTCTTTTACACAAAGGGACATTTGGCAGTCTGGTAATGTTTTTTTTTAATCAGGGTGCTAGTTACAAGGATATATTTATTCAGTGTGTGAAAATTCACTGACCTTTACACTATGTCCTTATAAAATATGCACTTCTCTCTCTCTATAATACTTGCATATATATTTTAAAAAATAAACAAGCCTGCTCTATATTCCCTTCCTGGGTGATCTCTCACTGCCATTGCTCCAACAATGGCCTCATTTGATGAGGCTCCCCAGCTTATCCTATACCTTTACTTTCTCCAAAGATCCAGTCTCTTATATTTCATGCCTTTTTGGACCTCTCTTCTTAAGTGTCCCAAAGGTACCTCAAGACATAACATATTCAAAACGAAATTCATTTGCTTTCCCTCACAACTTGGACCTCTATCTGTACACTCTATTACCACCACCAACCACCTAGTCGCACAAGCTGGAAATCTGGATAATTTTTGTCTACTTTTTTCCCTTAACATCTCTGACATTAAATGCTATCTTTCTTCTTCTTTATCTCCATTACTACTGCCTTAGCTATTATTCTCATCATCTTCCAATAAAAACAAAGAAGATGATGATTATATTATTAGAAATAGTAATAACATCATTTTACTGGGTGCCTACCCACACTAGGTACTGGTACATACCAGGTTCTTTATATATGGTAACACATGTATAAACACAACAATCTTTAGAGGGTTGTACTTAATTTTACAGAGGGCAGTAAAGTTCAGAAAGGGTAAACAACTTTCTCAAGTTCACAAAACTAGAACTCAGATTCTGAATCTAAGACCAGACGACTCTGAAAGCTGTATTGTTATGTTTTCACCTTAACCTATTCACTATTGCCAGAGTAATTCTTCCAATTTACAAATCAGATCTGCTTAGGACATTCTGATCACATCCATGTTAATTAACAGTAGTTTCCAAATTGTTTTAATCAGGTATCTCTATTAGAATAAAATAGCATGTTGTGAGAATGTATCCCACAACAGGCATATTTTAAATTACTACTGCATGTACAAACCTTTTAAAATATAAATTAAACATAAGAGAATTGTAAATATACAAATAAACATATTAATATTTTCTTCTCGTACCTCCATGGATCAACCTGCATACCTCTTGTGGGACAAAAATTTAAAAAAAATTGTTTTTGAAACAACTGCTCTATGAGATAAAGTAAAACTCTTTAGGGTTTCAGACAAAGCTTTGGGATTAGGTCTCTGCCCTCTTTATCTTTCAAGCACTCTCACTGTGTCCCACTTCATACAAAGTTTTGATCATAAAGTTCCTAAGTGCATAATTCCCTTCCCCCTTCTGCACAAATATCTTTGCCTCTCTTCCCTTGACCCTTCTGTTTGACAATAGTGACTTATTTTTAAGACCCAGTTAAAAATTTTCCATGTTGCCTCTCTGGCTTCACCCTGTGTCTGGTTAGATTTTCTCCTTTCCTTTCTATACCCAGTATAAGCTGTACCTGCACAGACATCTATCCCAGCATCTCTCCACTCTCTCAGTCATATACCTACCTTCCACAGTCTACTAAACAAGATGCTCAAAGGAGAGACCACTGGCACAACATGTAGCACTCAATCATGCATGGGTGACTGACATCTAAGCCAGGACATTGGTTATACCATTTTCATTCTTACCAAGCATTACAAGAGCTTATCAGTCACATTAGAAGTGACACATACACTACCTTTTTAATAAGAAGAAACCATGTCTAGTCACTATTCCCATTATAGATATCTGCGATTTTTAAGAAAATGAAAAATTATGTTAAAAATTAATCACAAATGCTATTGTTAAGTGTTTCATAAGTTTGCCACTGAATGAACATGCCAATAAAATCTGAATTTTATTTGTTTCTATCTCTTCTATGTATGGTATTGATCATGAAGTTCAGCTTTTTTCTTTTCTTGTAAATAATTATATTTGTTTCTGCTACATGATAACAAAATAGAATACAGAAAACTATAATTCCATGAAGCTAAGTTCACTGTTTCCTGTTTTTATATAAAATTACAAAATCAAAAGAAAAATTAACAAGTGCAAGTACTTTTTCCAACTTTAAAATAGTTATCAAGTTCAGCAAAGGCATTTGAAGGATACCATTGTAGAAGATGCTTTTTTCCATTGGTTCCATAAATTCCACTCCAAGAATTCTTTCAAGAAGCAATTTATCTTTTATAAAGTAGTCCATCTCCTTATGAACCTTATATAAAAAGCCAGAGTCATTTCAAAAATACAGTGTAATAAATGTTTCCCAATTTTTGTAAAATCAGAAAACAAAAAATGAACAGTACACTAACAAAATCTGTTCTTCAAAAAGACTGAATTTACTACACTGGGTTTATAATAAAATTCTCTTTAGGAATATTTTAATTTTAAATGCCCTTAGTAGTATTTAGAACTAGATATAACTGAAAATCAATTTATAATAAGTTTTTATTATATAAAACCATGGCATAATATATTTCTATAATGGATAATAAAGTATAATTTTGGTAACTAGCTACAAAATTCCAATACAGACATATTTTAGGGTTATAACCAAAATGCTAATAGACATGTAAAATCTCATTTTACTTTTACATAACCTAACTCTATCCCTAAGCCACAGTATTAAATTTGACTACAAAAAATGGGGTGGGGAGTTCCTAAGTCCACTGACTTGGCTGACAGAAGAAATAACTGACATTCCTGGTTAATTTTTTTAAAACTGCATTTTGATTCTAGCTTAAATATAAATGCTGACATACATACATGATCGATGAAAGAGGCAAGAAATTTATTCATAGTATGATATGCTTTTATACTCTGCTCAAAAGTACTTGCTGATGAACTCAATAGTCTAGCAGGGCCATTTTTCTAATGTGAAAAAGAGACAAGAATAAATGCAACATTCCTTATGTTCTTGGTATTTAAATAATATGAAATATTGGCAAAATATATCTTAATTGTACTTTATACAAACCCTTATCAGTGTCTCATGAATTCTGTCATAATGTTGTCTCATCTGGCTAGAAACTGCAATCTGAAACGTCTGACCCTCTGTGTTGGGTACCAAACCTCTCTGGCTACATAAATTTTCCTGAAAAGTTAAAGGATTTAAATTAAGATCATAAAAATTTTATGTTTTGAAGAGAAAGCATTTTTAGTTGGTATCACATAAATCAAAATTTAGAAGCCAAGTGAAATTTAACTGAAACTTTGAGACAAAGAGATCCTAGCTTTATCCAAAGTGTCCACTCTCCTCTAGGTTTTACTGATTTTCATTTTGTCATACTCCTTGCAGGTCTATCATCTCTTTTACTGTCCTACTTATAAAAAATCCATATTAAGTTCATTGTATATTGACATTCTTAGCTTTATGATTAACTTTATTGTTGTTTAATGCATTCCAAAAAATCTAGGCTTAGAAGGAACTACTTTTATAAATACAAATGATCCTTTTTGTTTTCTAAACACTTTAAAAATGCTTCCTTAATTCCAATAAAAGCTAGTGTTACATGACACAACAGTTAACATTATGGACTAGATTATTCATTTCAGGTCTCCTTGAAATGACCTGGCTCCTGACAACCAAAAACATAACATTTTGCTCTTCTCAACACCTTGCAACTCCCCTGGATGCTTCAAGGTCAGCTCAAGTCCTCTTGCCTCCATTCTCTTGCCTTTATTTGCTTGCACTAGAGCTTAATATTCACCTTTGTCTAAACCTAATAAGCAATGTCTAAACCTAATATGCAATAGTAAATGTCTCTATTTTTTTAAGTGTGTGTTTTTTCCCTCTCGATTAAACGCGTTACTACAGAGAATTTATAAAATATGAAGAGGTACAAATAAAAATCTCCTATTATCCCAACACCTTGAGATACAGGTATTATAAAGTATTTGATTTTCAGTCTTTGGTTTAGGCATATACATATTAATGGCATAAAGTTGGGATCATACTAATTTCTTTTTCACTTAACATTATTTCCTGAGCAACTCTCCATGTCAGTAAATATTCTACATAACATGATTTTTAATGTCTATTTAAGATTTTACTGCACAGGTAAAACAAGTTATTTAATATTCTTTTTACATATGTTTTTGCCCTTATAAGTAACCCCATGATGAAGATCCTGAACTTAATTAGCTATTCTATTGCTAATCATTTCCTTGAGTTAGATTCATAGAATTAGTGAGTCAAAAATAACAAACTTTTAAAAAGCTCTTGGTATATGTTGCCAGATGCTTTCCAGAATGTTTGTAAAAATTTATCCTGAGACAAGTAGTTTTATGGGTGCCTATTTTACCATGTCCATGATGCTATAAAGTACTAGCTTTTAAAAAAAAATGTTTGCTAATTTGAAGAGGGCAGAAATGTTATTTTTACTTTCATTTCTTTATTCATTATTTATGAGCTAAACAATTTTTAGAAGTTTAGCAGTCTCTTCTGTTTCTTATTTATGTATTTTTAAAAATATTTTTATCATTTTTTCCACTAAGGTTTTAACTTGGTGTTTGCTTATAGATTTGTATGACTTTCAATATTATCATTTATATCATTGTGATTTTTATTATGAGAATTTTACCCTAATTTGCCATGTCTTTTATTTATACGGTTGTTGGATATGTAAATGTTCTATATAACAAAGTAAAATCAATGGATATTCCCTTTTTGATGCTTTCTATTCATTATACTTAAAATGTCATCTCCCAATCTGAAATATTCTTTTCTAGGTTTATACAGTTTCATATTTTACATTTTACTTTTCAATCCAGGTATAATTTCTAGTAGTTAACCAAACGACCTAGTTAAATGTATTAAATAAATCATCTTTGAGATATCATTATCATGTATTAAATTCTAACCCTCTTGGTTTTTCCTCTTAGGTATTTTTCTTTTTAAATTTTATTGTGGAACTTTTCTAATGTACATAATAAGAGAAATAGTATATCATCCATTACTCAACTTCAACAATTATTACTAACATTTTACCAAATTTGTTTCATCTATCCTCTCAACTTTTTTTTCTTTTAAAGCAAATGTCATTTCGTTTATAAATATTTCAGTATGTATCTCTAATAAGGTCTTAAAAAAATCATGTCATTTTCACATATAATGAGATTAATCTTCTTTAATATAATTTAATATTTAGTCTTATTTGGGTACTCTGAAATATAGTTAATATAAGAACTGTAGAATTAAATTTGATTCCCTTTATCAATGTTCAGGGTAACAAATTGGTACCCTAGCAATTTTCAAAAGTAATCAATGAGGATTTTTAAAAATATTATTACAAATCTTAGATTAAGAAAAGAAAACGTGTCTCTCAACTTAAAAACAAAAAGATGTAAAATACATTCATACCGCTTCTCTTTTAAGGTTCATATTCATTTCTTCCATGTTAGTATCTGCATGCCCATGTACTGATCTACCATGAATGTAATATCCGAAACATTTGTGGGATAACAGAAACACAGATATCTATAAAAAGAGAAGAACAGGAGCAATTAGCAACTCATCTGCAAAATAATAAATATTAAGGTTTTCTTAAAATTGCTTCCTTTTTCTCCAAATAATGAGGGTTCAATTCTTGGAAAATGTATAAAGAGGATAATAAAGTAATAAAGGATAATGAGGTTATTTTTAAAAAGTAGATAGAAAAGAGAGTGAAGATATTTTCCAAGAAAGGAAGAAATAGAGTTGATAAATGAAAACTTTTTAAGGACTCTCAGCTAGGTGAACTTTGTTCGCACAAGGAATTCATAATTAAGAAACTGCAAAGAAAAAAGAAAAAAAAAACCAAAGACGGTAAATATTAACTTGTAGCTCATTTTAACTATCTCTGGAATTAACAACCAGTGGAAATTAGATTACAAATCCAATTATATCAAATCACTTTTAAAGCTTCTCTTAATGTACTCAATGCCCTTTAAAAAGGGAAAATAACAGTTGCAAGATAAAGTCAGGAAGTACTTACATTGCTCATACAGCATAAATCAACAAACTGTCGAATTTTATCTTCTATAAATCTCTCATAAAAGACAGCAAAGAACACGATCTGAAACATTAAGTCAAGTTCACACTTATTAGCTTTTAGGATTTAATTTTCTTTTATAGACACAGTGTAGTATATTAAGACAAAAGAAGTTACAACCAAGAACACAGTAGCCTCTAATGGTTCCTGTGGGATAAAATCCTACTTATTATTTCTGCTTCTTCTGTCAAAAGAGGAAGGTTTTGGAACTGTGTTAAGATTCATTAAAGAAACTTATTTTGAATTAAAAAAAAATTTCCTGTCTCATTAAAATGAGAGATAGAACAAATATGGGAGAAGGAGGAAAGGGGCTTTTAACATTTAGGATAAACCACTGTATTAACGGCCAGATTTATGTCTGGTTCTGCAATTCTACCCATCTCCTAAATTCCAAAAGCTTTTAGAAAATTTGCTGTTTTCAAATGAATCTTCTCTGACAGAGGAGCACATAAAAAACATGTATCAAGTATTCTACTTCAACTACAGATAATGTGTTAAATATTCAAATGGAATAGCTTCAAATGTTTTCTTAGATTTAATGATAATATATAATGGGAAGTTTTAGAAATCAGAAAAGTTTACATTGTAGTCCTTCTTAAATGTTTCAGAGAAAGATAACATTTTCTAACTACCCAATTTAAAGCTGTCCCTACTGTCTCTGCCATTCCCCATTCCTAATTTCCACTCCCTTCACCTCCATTTACCTGCTATCTAATCTCCCTGCTGATGCCCTTCATAGTGTCGTCACAGCTTGTAACTTGTTCATAACATATCGTTGAGCTTAGCACAGTATATGAATAATCTAGTATATAAAATGTACCCAGATATGTGAATAAATAAATAAATGAAACAGCAGCTGGTTACCGAAAACATTTTCCTAAATAGTCTATGTACATATTTTTTAAACCCCCTTAAAGTCCATGAAAAACAGCAACATTCGAAGTGTAAAAATTAAAGGATACCATGTAAAAGTAGAAGAAGCTGAGTTTAGGAAAATAAAAAGAGTGAACAATGAAGCCTAACATGATGAAAATCAAGAAAAGTTTGAATAGACAAATTAATGGAACTGTAACAGGTTGTTAAAGGAACTCTTGAGGATCCTTGAGGACTAAACACTGATGGCCTTAGAAAAAGTGACCATGTTGAGAAATACCTTCCTATCAGAATGACAGCAGAATGGGAAACAAAGGAGGAGGTTAGATGGTGGTGCCTAAGACCACTAATTGATGCCCCAGCAATCCTTTCCCTTTGCTCCTTAGTGACAGACCCCTTCTTTCAGTGCTGCCCAGCTGAAAGATGCCAATGCAGTAAGGTGTGGCCACCGGATCAAGTTCTGGTCAAGGAGGTGTTAAATGGCACTTCTGAAAAGGCTTTTAAAGAGGAGAGGGTGACCTATTCTCCCCTGGCTCCTCCCTCTCCCGCCTCCGGCAACTCCATCAGCCATTACAGACCATGAAGTGACCTTAGAGATGGAAGTCCTGAGTGGCAGAGAGGAACAACAGGCTTCTGGGTCTGAGAGCAGCCCTGTACTGCCCACCTTTGCGCTTTCTTTCTCATGAGAGAGATAAAGTTTACTTTTGTTTCGGCTGCTGTTATTATTATTATTATTTTTTAATTATATGCGACCAAATATGAAAATGGCATTCCTTTACATTACCTTACATCCAGATAAGACTGATCTATTCACAAAAACTTGTATTGGTAAATGTACAAAATATTTTCTACTGCACTGATGACAAACATCAAACCCCATGCTCCTCATCCAATCTTAAATCAAATTCTAATTTCTGTTTCTCTTCCTTTTCTGATTGTCAAACTATCCCTCACTAGCTCTATCCCTAACCCTTTAGCTTCAAGTTTGAACAAGTCTCACCAATTTAAAGTAAATGTAAATTTAAAGAGTCTATTCTTAGGTCTTAGAATGCCGCCTGAACCCAATTCTGTAGGAATTTGGGGATTTCAATCCCAAAAGATATTTTGGGGGCAGATATTTATTCCCCAGGTTATAGGAATTTTTAATCAAACAGAAAGTCTCTTTACATTCTTAAGAGTGTCTGAAAGCAAGAGAAAGATGTGCAGATATTAGTGTTAAGTGCTTTGCTTTAGCTGCTACTTCTCACTTTCCTTCCTTTCTTATTTTTCTTTTAAGGTTTAAAAAAGCACAGAAAATGGAAGCAAGCATAGAAAAGATCCTCTACTACAGCCATGGAACCTGAGGCTGAGAAAATTTATTTTCAGTTTCAGCTATTACAATAAATATTTCATTAAAGAAAATTTCATGGGGGGTACTGGTAATTTGAGTGAGATTTAGTGATATTTGAATAACCGTTAATAAATAAGTTCCATTTCAAAAGAAAATAGGATATTAAAGTTAGTTTAGCTAGCCTGTAATTATATATAAAGTAAACAAGGAGTCCATCCTATGACTAGAAAACTATAGACTATGAAAAACTTTAGAGCCCCACTATTGAAAGAATGTGACCTCTGAAATCAGATTACCTGGGTTCCAAGTGCAGTTCTGCCAATCTCTAAATTGTATCACTTGAGGCAACTATTTAACCTTTCTGTGCCTCAGGGTCCTCGCCTGTAAAATGAGATTACTACCAGAACCTATTCTGAGGGCTACTATAAAAATTATAAAAGTTAATATGAACAATGCGATTAACTAACACAGTGCCTGGATTATAACACTATGTAAGAATTATTATTATTGTTTTTCTTGTTGTCATCTTTTTCTGCTGTAGAAATCAGAATGTGGTCAATGTTTGAGGATAATTAGTATGTAAACAGTTATAAATATAGAGGCAGTGTTGCTTAAAAGTATATCTCTTATTACCTGTATAATTCCAATGACTAGCCAAAGAGCAGTAGACACTGCATATCTCAAAATGCGGCTATAAGGAGCTATGTAGCTAGGTGGGTTTCTGGAAAGACTAGAGGATGAGTCCATTAATGCTAAATTCTTGAATCCCACAACCTGGAGTAAAAAGGAAAAATGATAATTTAAACAGTCATGAATGCAGAAAGCTTTCCTAGTTTGAAAATGAGATACTCCTTTTTACTTCTATCTTCAAAAATAAAAATATTCAAGTTCATACAAACAGTAGAAAATCTAGAAAAAAATAATTATCCAGTATTTTTAATTACCAAGTACTTAATGCAAAATATTTAGTTAGTTCATTTGGCATTCTCTTCAATATGACTATGGGCCAGATAAAACCTTATTATCGTATATACTGACAAAGCTCAAAAATTCTGTAAAAAGAATAAAACTTTCTTCAGTAAACTACCAATTAAAAATCAGTATTTCATAAGTTTTTCGCATGCCAGGCATTATGCAAAATACTTTTTATAGTACAGGAATCTATATAACTGTATTGAATTCAATGTTTTCCAAATTTACTCGAATATAGAACTTCTTTCTCATGTAATGCGTTTTAAAGCTTTAAAAGCACTACTATAAATAAAGTTATGAGATACTATTCATATGTCCTGGGGACACACATATTCTCCTGGTTTTAAAAAGGGAAAGGAAGAAGAAATGTAGAAAAGAAGGAAAAAGGAAGGAAGGCCGACATGGTTTCCATTTATCAGTCCCATATACAGTACTGAATTACCTTCTTTAAAATTCCAACCAGATCCATGAAATAATTGTAAAGAGCATTTACCCATTCATTGTGTCTTGTTCACCCATAGCCCCAGCTCTTAAACACATAACACAATTTACAGTAGGTGTTCAATTATAATTTGTTAGAAAATTTCAATCTTATAATAGTGATTCTAATAGACGAGTAGAATATGAATCATGAGGGAGGGGGCTTTTTCAAAGTACCTGAGCTCATCTCAGAGCTACTTAATCAAACATAATCTCTTGGCGTGATGCAAGCCATAGGTATTTTGCAAAAGCTTCCCAGGGGATTCTGCTACAAACCAGTGGTTTAAAAGCCACTCCTCACCCAAAGTAGTCAAATTCAAAGAAAAAGAAAATACAGTCGTGGTTGCTAGGGGCTGGGGAAGAGGGGAGAATAGAAAGTTATTTAATGGATACAGAGTTTCAGTTTTGCAAAATGAAAAGAGTTTTAGAGATCGTTTGCACAACAATGTGAATGTACTTAACACTATTGAACTGTATACTTAAAAATGGTTAAGATGGTAAATTTTCTGTGTATTTCACCATGATTTTTAAAAAGCCACTACTTTTTAATGGCTTGAACAATATTTTAACCTTTAGAAAACTCTTCTGCTGACATGAAAACTTAGCTGGAACTAAATTAACATTTATGAGGTACCCATAAATTGCATTCAACTATGTCAAATAGTTTATACCTCCAAAAAGAAGAGGACAATAAGTACTTGAAAGAGTGGATTAATTTTCCTCACAGTTTGAATTTCATTCCATTCATTTGCTACAAAATATGTTCTCCATATGCTTACAGGAATGGTAGCACTCCGTACACCACCCTCACCTGGTCAGGAGATAAAATTATTAAAAAGGTTCCATCTTTGTTCTGCAAGGATAGCAAAAGAATTTTTTGGTACAAATGGTTATTTCAGTTACCTTCAACAGCTTTAAGAACCTTTCCTTTAGGTCGCTCCCAATCAATAAAGAATATATCTATGGTAATCTGGGATGTGAGCTTATGCAAAAATTGTAGAGCCTGAGAAGGACAAACAAAACACCTAAAAGCATATTCATTAAGCCTGCTTATAAAACCAATATTAATTCTTGCAATCATAAGAATATATAATTTTTACAAGTGACAGTTATAATACCATTAGGTGATCATGAGAAGCTTATCAAATAATATGGAATCACCAAATTTACAGGATTTTTATACACATATTATTTTGCCTTCCCTTCTTTCAATGTTCTTTGCAATGGAGATATGAAAAAAAGAGACATACTACCTCCTCATCCAGGGACCTTGCATAATTGACTCTCTTTCCCAAAGTTTCCAAAATGTACTTTGTTTTCTAGATCATGTGACTTCTATATAAGTAAAGATATTTTTCAACTAATTTGCTTGTTCTAATTAAAATTGTAAGATGGTTTTACAGTCTTTTTTTTTTTATATTTCTGGTATTGAGATTTAAAAATGTGTTGTTGAAATCCATCTTCTTCATTTATAGAAGTAATATGTTTAAAGTCAGGCATTCTTCCTAGTAGATGCATTATTAAACAAAGGCTAAAAATCTAGGAATGGGATAATTCCTCTCTTCAAGGAGCTCAAAGATCAGTGGGTAAGCAGTTAATAATCACAATACAATGGGATGAGATCTACCACAGAGGCATGTAGAGAGCTTCACGTACACTGACAGAACAATGAAGTAGGGAGAAGGGTTGCTATGGGGAGAAGAGGAAAGGAACATGGAGACAGAGAAAACAATTTCTAAGATTTCAGCACTTCATCCAAGATGGTACCTTCTACTCGCATAACAGAGACAAAATTCATGCCTGATGGCATTTTGCCTTGTTGTATGCATCATCAGACTTTAAAGAAGAAAGAAGTATTATTTTATCAAATTAGCTATAACTCATGTTAATTCATACATATTTATAGCTTCTTAGGAAAAATTATTTAAGCAAGATTTTCAGAATGAGCTATTATAAATAAAAGTAGACTTCCTGTGTAAAATACAATAATTCACGCTCTCTTTCAAAATCAAACTAAATTTTACACCAAAGATTTTGAAAGCACTTTAATTTTAAAAACTTATGAGTTTATTAGCAGGCTTTTGAAATTTGTTAATCTGTCCTTTGAAACTTACCTTCAGAGCAAAAGCACATCCCACATAAGTAACAAAACGTTCTTCTTGTGCCCGCATTGGTAGCAAAACAGAGACAGACTTCTGTGCCTATGAGAAAAATTACACTATTAAATATGACCACACAAGGTTTTTAATAAGCATAATTTATAACCCAAAGAAAGCATAAAAGAGGAAGGTGGTAATGCTCTTGGTTAAACACAGCACATTCAGGGAATGGTGAGGTTAGCGTTTGCTTCAATCGGAAATATCCCAAATAAAAACAGTTCTTTTAGAAAGAGCACTTACCAGTTATTCAGGTATTGGCATTCAGGTTAAATTCAGAAACTCACTTACTTTGAAGAAAATAAGCCAATAAAGACCTGTTCCCACAGTGATGATAAAGAAAACATTGGCCAGATCGCCGGCATAGTATACCAAGAATTTCATAACTGTCTGCAATTTAAAAAGAGAATTACAGCTGTTATAGACTCAATATATTTATATCATTATTTTAAATAACATATTATCCACCAGTTTCTCAAGCTTAAAGCCTTGTATCATGTATCCACAGATCATGTATCCACAGTTAAAAAGACCAACTGTGGCCACCTCCTCTATACCTTTTGGTACGTTCACAATAGCCTTTGTCTAATTCAACCCTTCTCATCTTTCATCATCTAGAAAAGTTAAAACTGCTTCCTAATTTTCTCCTAGTTTGGAACAGTTCTTCCCAATCTGTTGTCCATATTACCACCAGAGTTAGCTTTTGAAAATGTAAATTGGATTATGTCACTCTCTTGCTAAAAATATACAGGGACTCCTCACTAAAATATACATTTCTGACCCATAAGGTCCTTCACGACCTAGACCAAAGTTAACTTTTTTAACTTCATCTGCCAGTTCCAACCACTTATTGATTTACCACTCTACACTTTCATCTCAAATAATTTGTGGAATGAAATGGGCATTGTTTAATCAAATATTCTTCCTTTCTCTCTGGCAAACTCCTAGGAGCTCTGAGGGCAGAGACCATGTCAGTCTTTGCTCACTATCACATTCCCTAGCACGTGGTAGAGTGCCTAGTATTCAGAAAGTAGGCCCTAGTGACTATCTGTGGAATGCACAGATAACCCAGCTTAAAGTTCACTTCTCTGGAAAGCCTTTCTTGACTATCCCAAACAGTAAAATCAAGCCCCTGGCTTCTGATTCCTTGGCACACTGGCTTTGGAGTCAGGAAGACATCCCAATACTAACAAGTTACATTGTTGTCTTTCTCATGTTCTTAACCAGCTAAATGGAAATACCACCTATTACTGAGTTGCCGTAAAAATTATTTAAATGAGTAGAAAATTTATTTAACCTCTGCTGCAATTTTGTCATGTGTAAAATGGGAATGATAATAACAATACGTAACTTCATAGAGCTAGTATGAGAATTAAATGAATTATACATGTAAATCTTTAAAAAGTGCCTGGTATACTTTGAATATTTGATATGCGATAGATAAAAATAAAAACAAAAACAAATATAAAAAATGATTAAATGAGAAGTAAAACTACAAAGTTAATAAAACATGAGAGAACATCTTTCTGATCTTGAGACAAAGAAGGCTTTCTTAAGGAAGATCCTAAAAGCACATAACATGAAAAACAATTCACATGTGACAATATCAAAATTAAGAATTTCTGTTAAACAAAGGAATACATAGATAAAATAACAGATGGGTCGCACTTGAAGAAGAAATTTCAACATCAAAAACCAAAAGGGAATTCGTATTTAGAAAATACAAACAAAAAACAAAAAACAAACCTTTAAATAAACTAAAAAAACTGGAAATCTAATAGAAAAATGAGTAAGGGATATAAACAGGCAGTTCAAAGACAGGAAAATCCAAATGGTTAGTAAAGCATATGAAGAGTAATCGCAGAAATGAAAATTAAATCAACAATGACATACTAATTGTGCGACCAGATTGGTAAGAAACGGAAAGCCTAGAAAAATATCACATATTGGCAAAGATGTGAGGAAACAAGAATAGCACTGTCAGTTGTACTGTATGTGGGAGGGAAATGAGATGTGCATATATCTCTCCCTAGTTATATATCCCAGAGAAACTCAAGGCAAACTTTTTACATATCCTCTAGCTGTGTCTTATTAGGAGGATATAAAACAGTGAAAGATAAAAATACACTTAAAAATTCCTGAGAACATACCTGTAAATCAATCATGGGACTCCCAATGCGCCTCTTCCACCCTGCTGTCTTCAAAAGAGATGATAAAACAGCTAGCCCACCCAACACACCCAAAGCAATCTAAAGAAAAAAAAAAGAAAATTTAGAAGTTCATGTAATTTCTCTAATAACTGTTCAAAAATACTGTAAATAGAAAGTAAGAAAGTACTCAATAAGTGATGGTGGGGGGTATACTTGAAGGACATAGGAGCTAGACTGAAGGAACTCCCAATGGCCAAATGTGGGAAAATTTGACAAAGAAAATAGATAGTACTGGATTATAATCACAAGAATAAATAAATATCCACAAGTTCTTACTGATTTAAATAAATAACTGAATAAATAAATCAATGTGTTCAAAGGGACAGCTCCTCTTTATAGAATTACAAATGACAAATACAGAAGAAATGATGGAAACAGAAAATCATCATCACACAAATATCACAGTAATGCTTTTTATAGGAAAGAATTGTCAATGGATGCTAAGATTAGACAGCAAAAGAAAAATAAGTAGGCTATTTCCATGATCTTAAAGTCTCTCCCCACAAGATATTTATTAATTATAAATGGTAAAATACAGTGGAGAACTCTGCAGACACTATCTTAGTCATATGACCAAAGTTAACATCAGTAGTAAGACTACTGACATCAAGTACCTTCTGATATAATTCATTAAGAAGGGCACAGCAAGATTTCTGTGGTATCTGTGCTAAAACTACATTTAATCATGGGAAAATATCAGATAAATCCAAAGGAAGGCCAAAATAATTGACCAGTACCCTTTCAAAAGTGTTAGGGTCAGTCATGAAAGACAAAGAATGACTGGAGAACTGTCCCAGATTAAAGGGGATGTGACAGCAAAAAGCAATATACAATCCTGGACTATGTCCTCAAACAGAAAAAAGACAGTGAGAAAACTTGTGAAATTCAAAGAGTAGATTATTTAATAGGACTACATTAATATTAATTTCTTTTTTATAATCATTATACAATAGTTATGTAACATGTTAACATTAGGAAAGGTTGGGTAAAGGATATATGACAAATTTATTTTGACAACTTTCCTATATAGCTAAAAATATTTTTCAATTAAAAAATATACTATAAAAATTTTAACAGGTTAAAATAAACTCACATCTGTCTGGACATGTGCTTCTCCTTGATCCATTTCATATTTGACAGAGAAAGAAATCTGATATTTAAAAGAAAGCAAATTAGCCATACTGAAATTATATCACAGAGATTCTGAAGTATTAAAGAGGAAATGTGAGTGAATTCATATTGGATGGTCTCGATCTGCTCATAAAATATGGAAAGGTTATCTGCTGTTGGTGAGAGAGCAGAGATGTTGCTGACTGCTCAAAACTAATGTAGAATTTTTGTTAACACCTGTCATGAGAAATTAAGAAATGGTGAAAGAACTGTACACTCTACAATTAGAATCAATTTTAGGTGAACTTTGTCAGTATAGTTTCATGATTTCCTCAAGACTTTTTCTCTCTTTTATTTTTTAATCTGTCAAGACTAGTTTGGAATATTTTGGCCAAGAAAAGTATTTAAAAGAAAGATCCAGGAATGTTTTATATTAAAATATACTCAAATATGATCACTCCAGGAAATTTTAAACCAAATTTGTGTTACTAAGCCTTTTTTTCTGGATGTTCTACTCTTATTACAGTGTATACAAGCTCAGGCATTGGAAAATAATTTTAACATTGGATTAGGTAATAATACAAACAAGGATGTAAATATTTCAGAGAAAAGTTGTTACGTGCCTACATTTTGCTTAACGAAAGCCTAAATCTAGTAGTACCTAAGTATAAATTAAGTACAAGCACAACAGGGAGGCCAAAAGCACTAGCTGAAGAAACTAGAACATTAAAATTCAGAAAAGTAAAATAGGGGAAATTAAAAGCTATTAGTGAGTCTTGGAGGTAAGAAATGCTTATCCCTCCATTTCTCATGTTTCCAGAGAAGGAAGGGAATAACCACTTAATCTCTCTGAGGAAAAAGTGTAAAAGATTACCTCTGGTTTAGATCTCTATCACTCTCTCATTTACCTCTTCAAAGCAGGATGCTTTCTCTACTGGGTGGGTTGGGAGGAGGAACTGAACATGTATGGCTCAGTCTTCTCCAGGCTCATTCTCTTTGGTGCAGCCTGTCTCATGGTGTACACAGTCTCTGTTCTAAATACAGGCCCTGCTAGGCAGCGGAGGCCTTTAGTTCTGTGGTTAAGTTTAATTGAGGTGGGGAAGTAGTAGGAAGCTTACTTAGCTGCAAGTCCAAACTGAATTCTCTAGTTCATTTTAACACTATTAGTTACAAAGTCGATCATTTAAATCTCTTTCTGCCTGCTAAAGTGTGTCTTCAAGTAGGCAAGACTGGTGAGAACACACATACCCACTGTAGAGTTCCTGGTTTAATTAGGCAAGGATATAAATTCCTAACAGGAATAAGGTGGCCAAAAAGAACAGGAGCAGACACTGCATCTCACTCAGCATACCCCAGGATCCTGAAGAGGGATGTCCTACTGTTGGTGATGCTATCTGCTAAAAAACTTAATTCTTGCTTTTTTTTATAACCAGAATCCATAAGGACTCACCTCTTACAATTATTAATAAAAAAATAATTAAAAATAGACTATATAAAGAACAGTGTTTATGTAAAACTTGAATAAGGACTAATTGCCTTTGGACCACAATGTAAACTGCATACCATATTAACATCTACAGAAGCACTGATTAGTAAGGAACTCACCTTTACAGACTGGCTGTTGGGATCTTTGATATCAATGTCACTGTATGCAATGGTAATTAAGGGAGGGTAGATGTTTCCATTTTTTGTGTTGGGTACAAGGTGGATGCTGTTTAAAAGAAAATACGCTTCTCATTATAAATACATCTAGGCTCTTAAACATACATTTAACTTCTCGTTTCTTCTGAATTTAACATGGACAGCCTTAGTAATCTCAGTACCAACCACTTAATAAAGACCAGGGAAGGTTAAACATAAACTAATGGCAACAACACGAGCTATCTTAAGTGATCAAAACTTTAATAGTAAAATACACAAATTAGAAATTCTTCTCAATCTAGGTCCTATGAAGTTTACAAATGAAACCACTAAAGTATTATGAATCATCTTTGAGGAATACTCAAAAGAAAAGTGTTACATGAAGCCTGGAGAAAGGCAAATAAATACTGATTTTCAAAAGAGAAAAATGAATTCTTAACAAAATATGTCGGTTCTAGTACTGTTTATGGCATATAGTATGGTACATTTTGCTGAATTCAACATATTGGTAATGTACAGTTTGAAAACTCAGAAAGGAAAATGCCAACCACCAGGGGCCACCATCATTTCACCAAAATCAAGTCAGGCCTGACCAGGTTCGATTTCATTTTTACTAGGGATGCTACATTAGCAGATTGAGGGAATGCTAAAAACATAGTACTTTTGGATTTCGGCAAGATACATGACAAAGCTTCTGTACTGCCTATCTCACACGATTGTTAAAAATATCAAAATGAAATAACAATGAGAAAACAATGTATATCGAAGTGCCAGACTAATGTAAGATGATAGTGCTGATTTTCAACAGCATATTCAAAGTATATATCATAAAATAATGGAATGGGAAAGTTGGTTAAGGTCTTAGAGATAGAAATCTCACACTAGAAAAGAGAAATAAGGGCTGCATGGCACTATCATAAATTAGGGTCATTGTTTAAGTAGCCTAGGAAGAGGGAGGGGTTGTTAGTTAATCAGGGCCAACCTAAAACAGTAGCTATTAAAGAAGATGAAGACAGAGGCCTGCCGACTGCAATCACCTGGCAGGCTTTTTTTAGCACACCCATTTCAGCCCACTAATATTCATCTTCCCTCTACTTTCAATCCATTCTAATTCAGCAGGTCTAAAGTGAGGCCTGGAATGTGAATTTTTACAAAACTCCTTAAGCTCTTCTGTTGTAATTCTCCTCTTTGCTCCTCATCTCTATTGGCATATACCAATTTACACAGATATCTAAAATAACTTTATGTTTAGTTTCAATTCAGTTGTCCTTATTATTTTCATTTGATAATTATTGATAAACACTTTCTATTTTGCCATATAGTCCAAGTCTAATTTAGTGCATTAGACATTTGTTTACCTCAGTGATATTTGTGTAGCAATTCGAATTAATCTTGGCTGACTTCCTAAGTCATTTTCTCGTCCACTTAGTGCATCCACTAAGAAAATGCGCCGAGTCAGAAGCCACTTGCCAGAGTTACTGTCTTTTATCATAAAAAGAAAAAAAAAAAAGATGGCATTCAAAAAACACCTTCAAATTGTTTAAGATGGCTCTCAGGGAGTTTACATCTTGTTTTAGATAAGATGGCAGTAAATTAAAAAAAGCTATTGCTGAAAGAAATTTCTGCTAATAGTCTTACCCATCTTGCTTGAATGTTTTCTGATTGTTTAGACTTTTCATCAGTTTGGAAGAATTTTCCCTGCAAATTACCTGAACAAGCAGGATTTTATAATATGGGAAACAACAAAAGAAACTAATTTGTCCAGAAAGTAGCTTGAGGACCACTTGAAGTCCTAATTTACAGTTCTACTAATTTTTCTCAGGATACATTTTTAGCAATAATTTCATAATAATAAGCCTGACACATTTTATAATAATTTCTAAATATATCAGCAATCTTATTGTTTTACTTTTTTTAGCATGCTCTATAATAAGAGGAATCTGTGAACTTATAATCTGTGGTTTATTAAATTATCAGGTTGGTTGACTTATTAGGTTCAGCTCAGAGAAAGAGTGGTATGTATGGATGTCTTACCTTGGTTCACAAATATTTTATTGTGTTGAAGATTTAGGTTTAACACAGGCACAGCCCAAATATATTGGTGTTGATTTTCATCATTATATTCAAGGTACACATCATAAAATATAGGAGTAGGAAAGTTGGTTAAAATATTAGAGATAGAAATCTCACACTGGAAAATAAAATTAAAAATAAAAGCACCCCAACTGAAAATTAGAAAGCATATTTATTATATTTCAAAGTTTATTTTATAAAATAACATATCTTTAAATTACCTTGTTTATATGCATTTCTATGTACCTTCCAAAACATGAATACTGTAAATATGATTTTTTATGAGGACCAAGAAAACTAAAAGTAAAGAACTGCCTGGTTCTTGCCCTAAAACCCAGCTGGAGAGGGCATGCCTTCATTCGTAACATTAAGGGTCCAGTAGTGAAGAGGGTTAAAAACTCCTGTTTTATGGGACAAAGTCGTAATTCTTTCTCTTATGTACTTTGCTATGATTTGGCCCCCCTTAACAAAGCCAGGCTTATCTCCCACTGCTCCTTATCAGTCTATGGTCCATTCATACTAATCTACATGCAGTCCCTAAAAATGCTATGCTATTCTATGTCTCTGCCATTGCAAATGTTGTTTCTGTCTGACATTCCCTCCCCCACTGTGCTCTCCTGGCAAACTCATATTCATTCTACAAGCCCAGCATCACTCACACTGTGAAGCCTTTCTCTCCTTCCCCAGGAATTGCTGATAACCCCTCCTTTATGCCAGTATGGTACCTTGTACATACTTATATAACAGCATGTATCACATTCTTTGCAATTCTTTGCCTATATAGTTGTTTTCTCTATTAGGCTGTGGATCTACGTGAGAGGCAACCAAGTCAGAGGGAAAACTCACAGTTTTTAAACTTAACAGAACCCTGGCTACACAATTTACTTGATGCAAAACCTTGAGTAAATTACCTAATCTCACTGAGCACCATTTCCTCATCTGTGAAGCACAGATAATATGTATCTCACATAAGTAGTTCAAAGATCAGATAACATTGACAAAATGCTGAGTACATAGCAATAAGCATTTAACAAGTGTTGATTCTTCTGACCATGGTAGACACACATCTTTTTTTTTTTTTTTTTGGAAATAATATGTCATTTCTAATTAAAAAAATAAATTCATGCTCATGAGAGAAAATCTGTAAAATGTGAAAAAAAAATCACCATTCAGACATAACCACTGTTAAAAATGTTTATTTTCTTCCAGTGTTTCCCATGATGGTGTTTTTCATTGTGCTTTTAACAAAACTGGAATCACAGTTTTGTTCTATGGTGTGTGTATATGCATTTAATCAAGAAGTATTTTTGTAGACTAGTGAATGTCTTTCAAATGTTTAATGGTCCATAATATTCCTTTGTACCATATAGTAATTTCAAAATGGGTTACCAAAGGAAGGACAGTCAGGGAGGGAAGGTGAGAGGGAAGAATGGAGCGAGAGAAAAGGAAGCATTTTATTGTTACTAGGGAGTAGAGGAAGGAGGAGTAACATTTTTATCAGTCACTAAAAATAATATTTTTACTTTAGTCTAAAATGTTCTGAAGTAGACATTACTTTTAAGAACTATACGCCTAGTGAATCAACAATTATGAAAATTTAACATCATATGATATATAAGACACTGTAGGGAACAAGGTACTCTTATGGTGGTTAAGATTTTCTGTACCCAGATAATAAAATTATATTAATCAGTGAAATTATTCATTACTATTAAAAACATTTCCAATTTCAAAAATTCAAAGATTATTCCAATTATGCTGAGGTGAAAAAGAAGCTAAAAAACAGACTAATACAGTTCAAACTTACATTTTGTTGATAGGTTGTTCCAAAAGAATATGCAGCATTTAGTCTGATCTCTGTGTCTGGACAAAGCTACAGCAAAAGAATACAACTGATAAACATCTCTCATAAATGTTCTTTGCTTTTCTAGTCAAGCATTCTTAAGCCCCAACAACATGAATACATGCTTTACATAATATTTATTTCATGTACTAAAGGTATGAAAAGTTAAGGGAGCATCTTTGTTATAAATTAAAGTCATAACTCAAAGTGGTTTTAAGAAATTCCAATTTAAAGCACAAGAAAAAAATTAACTGCAGATACAATTGATGCTCCATTCAAACAATAACCTGGTCTTTTCTCAGGCAAAAAGGAGGCACATTAGTAAAATTTTAGTTTGAATCATTCTCACCTGTAAAACACCACCTTCCAAAGTTTGCCACTTGAGAAAATTTCCCTTTACATCATAGGAAGCAGCAACAAATTTCATTTTTGTATTCTGGTTAAAGAAAAATAAGAAAAAAATAATATCACATACTCTAAAAGCAATATAATATTCTATAAAGAAATTTTCAGGGGGTGGCTCCATAGTGTAGTGGTTAGCACGTCTGCTTTACACACAGAACGTCTTGGGTTCGCGCCCCAGGTGGAGCCACGGACCATACACTGGGTGCGCCAGGTTCCCCGAGTGTGCTAGATGCACTAGGCCCCGGAGGTGCCAGGCCCCAGGTGCACCAGACCCAAGGTGCACTCCATGAGTGTGTGGGAGGGGATGCCCCACCTTCAGAGATCCAGTTCCTAAGGGGAAATGGCAATATCCATAGGTCAGAGGTCAGGGGTGGAAGAGGGGGGGTGGCAATTAAAGAGGGGGGAAAAAAGAAAAAGAAATTTTCATTGATGACTGATCCTTTTTTTCCCCCAGAGATCAAATATTAAATTTAACTACCTTTACTTTGAAGCAAAATCAAGTATCTCTATGACCGAACACACCTAAAGTAAATAGAACCTTTTTTTTTTGCATGAAAGCTATTATTTCAGAATTGAGGGGCAGTGTTTCAAACTTGTTAAATTGTGGGGTGAGGGGTAGAGGAGGAGATAACCTATTACTTAATTCTACAAGGTCAAAAAGTTGGAGGTGAGAATTTGGACCTGTGAAGTGCTAGAGAAATGGCACAGAGCCTATCAGTGCTTGGAAGCACTTCTTAAATATTTAGATATAGAAGGACAGAGACTGTTTTGCATTTGGTGATGAAACCTACCCTTCCCAACACCACAAGTACTACTTACTGCCATAATCGTGTAATCCAGACATATCCACATATGTACTCAAGTAAGACAGCTAAACTCTATATTGTTTAGTTACTATAATTAGCTGATGTTTAGATTTAGTTTAGTAATTAAATTTTTAAAAATAGCCTAAGGAAGCAAGAGTTATAACTAGTAATATTCTTATTACCTTTTCAAATTATAAATCAAAATGTAGTTATGCTTTAATAATATAGTGACTTGTACCTGGTTTTGTCCTTTAAAACTGAAATTTGTAGGAAGAGGTGTAGTACTGAGTACTTGAGGTGCTAATCCTAGTTGATCTCCGTAGAACAGCCAAGGAAGATTCTGCCTCCTATAAATAATTACAATTATTTTAATAGTGGAGAAGCAATATTTATTATTAATATTTGTGAAAGTAACTACACTGAATTTGGTTAAAATGACAGTTCATCAATCAGAATAGCCTTACCAAAATGGAACAGAATGAACAGTGCGCAGTCCAGCAGTATTTTCAAAGACAAACTGAAACAGCCAACATGCATCAAAAGTGGTAGAGTCATAAGAATTCATGTTCATCACACACATATTTCCAAGAGCTTGGCAAGATGTTAGATTGGCATACACCTACAACAGAACAATGGCAAGAAATATATGGACTTTAAAACCCTAAGCAAAAGTTGATATAAAATAAGGCTTGATCATAAAGATGTATGCAACCCTATGTTCATGGCAGCACAATTTACAATAGCCTAGGTATGGAAGCAACCTAAATGCCCATCAACAGACAGTTGGATCAAGAAGTTATGGTTCATATATACAATGGACTATTACTCAGCCCTTAAAAAAATGAAATCCTACCATTTGCAACGACATGGACCTACAAGTTATTATGCTGAGTGTAATAAGTCAAACAGAGAAAGATAAATACCTTACGATTTCATTTATATGCAGAATCTAAGGAACAAAAAAACCAAACTAATCAAAAACAGACACACAAATATAAAGGACAATTTGGTGACAGCCAGAGGAGAGGGAAGTTGGGAGGTGGAAGAAAGGGGTTAAGGGTTAAAGAAATACAAATTACTAGTTGATAGATGGTCATGGGGATGGGGAGCACAGCATAGAGAATGCAGTTAGCATTAATGTAATGGCTAGGTAGAGAGCCAGAAGAGAGAAAGAACAATTAGGGGGATTGTTTTATAAACTATATAAATATTGAACCGATGTACTGTATTTGAAACTAATAATAATAATAAAAAAAGAAAAACGCAACCACAAAAAATAAGGCCTGATTTTAATTTTACCTATTTTACCAACTCTTCTTTTTTTTTTTACTTTTTGATACCTTTCCTCTAGTTTAAGTACATTAGAACTTGCCATATGTCAGAAGAATAATGTGTACATTTTAGGCTGAAATATAAAGACAAGCAATTGAAAGAACTAACTAAAAGCTATTAAGTAGAATAATTATATTTGAAAAAATGCATATTAGATCTTATATATATAAATCTAATATATTTTGTTTAAGTAATTTGTTTTATGAATAATAAGATAATTTACTGAGTTTGCCCCTAAAACTTCTTTCTCGATTCTCCCTATCAGAAAAAGGCATTTCCAGTTTTACAGTTATTCATGTCAAAATATTGGAGTGATCTTCTTTTTCTCCCTTCTTATATCAAACTCTTCAGTAAATCATGTTGGCTCAATCTTCAAAATATATCCAGAAGCATATCCAAAAGTGTGTCTCATTCCTACAGTAGTACCACCCTTGTCCTTGGGTCCACCATCCCTTACTTGCATTACTCTAATACTCTCCTAAATAGTCTCCCTGCTTCTGTCCTTGCTCCAACATAATCTACTCTCTGTGCTAGAGTGATCATTTGAAAAACTGAAGTTCGATCATGTCTTCCTTAGCATAAAATCTTTCTACTTCCCTTAAAGTAAGCTCCAGGTCCTTGCCACAGACACTCCCTTCATCCCTGAACTCATTTTTCCACTTTCCCTGCTCACTGTACTCCAGCCACCCCAGCCTATTTCCAGTTTAAGTATGAAAAAACCAGATAACTCCTGCTTTGGAACCTCTGTACTTGTTATGATTTCTGCTTAGAACATTCTTCCCTTTACATGGCGCACTCTCACTTCCTTCAGGTCTCTACTCAAATATCATCCTCTTAGAGATGCCTGTCCTACCACCCAAAATAAAATAGCACCTCCTTCCATTCTCTACGTTATCCTGATTTATTTGTCTTCATAGCACTTAGCATCATCTGACATGACAATTATACTTAGACAATAATTCCACAAGAGATTTTTTTTCTATCTTTTTCTGAAATACATAACCTAACTTAAGAATAGGGCCTGGCACAGAGTAGGTCATCAATAAACATTTACTAAATGACAGTATGAATCAGTTTCCCCTAACACTAAATTCCAGCTGAATAAGCGTACGGATATTAAATTTGTATACAACAAAGTATGAAATAAGTAACATTTTATTTCTTTTATTCTTTTATTTCTTTATTTCTTTTATTCTCTTTTAATCTACTAGAAAGGGTTTATTCTTCTCATAGTATATGACCAAAGAGATATATAGAAATAGAGAGAAATATTTTATTATCTGAGGAAAAAATAGTACGATTCTTCAAAATGATATAAAATTACTTTTTAAAAATCCAAACTTACGATGTACTGTAACTTGAAACTAATAAAAAAAAATCTAACCTTACCCAACAAGCAGCTGCTGCTGATTGCAAATACTTTGCAAACCATTCTGAAGTGAAAGACATACCCTGCAAGCAAAAAGCTGAATTTTACTTTTGAGTTCAAATGAATATTCCTTAATCTTACACTGTTAGGAAGATATTAATACACATATTGTTGAATGTTAAAAGATGAATATTACTTTCTCAACATTATTAGAAAAGTAGATTCTAATGGGAATATAAGAAATAATGCAAACCAATGTCAATTATACAAATAGGACCGCATTACAAAATCATGTCACTTAGGCAGAAGATACAGGGAAACGCGTTTCTATAATCTAAAAAACTATTATGCCCACTTCACTACTACAAAAAACAAAGTGTCACAAAATAGAAAACCTAGATACTGACTTAGTACTGAATGCTTAACATCTGCTGATTTAGGATTATTATATTATATTAAGTTAGAAAGTAATAAAAAAAGAAATGTTTGTGAATGATTTCTAAGCAACAGGTGACTGATATGTTGAGTAACTAATATTTAAAATTCCAAAATGGTGGGCAGCAGAATCATCTGTGGAATTTCCTAAAAACAGAAAATGCATGGCTTCCTTCCAAACCAAATGAATCAGAATCTCCAGGATGAGACCAAAGCATACATGTGCCCTGAAAGCTTCAAATACAAGCCTCTCTAAGCACTGCTTTAAATCTTATCTGCATATATTGCTAAAAGACACTGAGAAGCACCACTCAAAATAAGTTCTCTGGACATGGACAGAGGAGATAAAACCAACTCATATGAAACATGGTACCACGGCTATCAAAAAAACTTAAAATAAAATTATGAGTCACTGTTTCCACCTCTTCAATAAGCAAAAGCTCTCATTTTGTAAGAAAAAACATGCATAGAAAGTTGAACCACATAAAAAAACTAGTAAAAATGGAAAGCAATGACAACAGTACTGGCAAATGCATATAAAATGAAGCCATAGATAGTGCCAGTTATAGTATTAAAGTTGCATAATCCTTTCATAAAACAAAATCTATACTCTTTAACCCAGGAATGTAGAAATGCTGAGGAAGTTTATCTTAAGGCAATAATCTCTCCAAAAGGAAAAACATATCTATATGAATAAAATGAATGACAGCAATATTATTAAAAACAGAAAACCTAGATATTTAATGGAGGTAATATTTGTGGCATAAACTACAGTATTATGTGACTATTTAAAATCATAATTATATTGGTTGAGTATGAAACATGTTATAGAGAAACCAAGGTAATGCCTAAAGACTGATGGAGACATGTCAAAATAACACAAGAGCTATCTCAAAGGAAAGTACAAATTTGGGATAATTTGAGCTTTGAAAAGAAAAATAACTGTAACAGATTATAAAACACAATAAACAAAAAGTCCATGAGTTCACAGTAGAGCAAAAAAAAAAAAAAA